>NW_011500047.1:21682-64076 GCF_000495115.2 Populus euphratica | reverse complement strand
TCATAAATTATCTCAAATAAAATAAATAATAATCAAAATAATAGAGATCAAATCTAAAAAATTAAAATAATAAAAGATGAAGAAATTAAAATAATAATAATTAATATTTCATAAATTATTTCCCATAAAATAAGTAACAATAAAAAAAATAAGGACCAAATTTGTAAGATAAAAATTTTTAATAAAAAAATGATATAATAAAAGCAAATAACAATTATAAAAATAAGAACCAAAATTAATATAAAAATTAAATTTTAAGAGATGAAATTGAAAAATAAATATTTAAAATAAAATATATATAGCAATCAAAAGTTTTTTGACCAAATTTGATATAATTAGCAAATAATATGATATTTCTAAATTTTTTATAATTTACAAAAATTATTTTCAGTCCAAAGTTTTTAGGAAAATACTTTGATGAATTTTTCACAACTTTCAAAAAATATTTTCAGTCCAAATTTTGTAGGAAAACACTTTGACGAAATCAAGTTAAATTTTTCTTTGATTGAAATGTATTTTTTATTGACCAACTTTTGACAAATAAACATAAAAAAATTTAAAAAATAATTTTTTAAAAAATAAAATTTAAAAGATAAACATAATCTTAAACATAATTCAAACTACTGTTCAGTTACTTGATTTATAGGCTAGCTCATCGATTTAGATCGGGATTTAAAATATTATTATTAAAGCAAATACTTAAAATAGTCAATTCTTTTCTAGTTCTTCCTTGCAAAACCTGACCCAATTAAAATAGTCAATTCTTTTCTAGTTCTTCGTTGCAAAACCTGACCCTAGCTCATCGATTTAGATCGGGATTTAAAATATTATTATTAAAGCAATACTTAAAATAGTCAATTCTTTTCTAGTTCTTCCTTGCAAAACCTGACCCAACAGAACACCGCACAACATATGATGACAAAAACATACGGGCCAGGGTAGCATATAATGACAAAGTTTGATTATATAATTTGAGTCTAGAGTGTTGCTATGACTAATTTTTATACTGAAATATATTAAAATAATAGTTTTTATTTTTTTAAAATTAACTCGTGAAAACATTCAAAACATATAAAAAAATTGAATTTTTTGGAATTCCGAACCGGCGACTACACCATCTCTTTTCTTTTGTCTCAGGTGATTTATAATTCTTGGATTAAACAATTTCGAAGACTTTCCTTTCTCCTCTTTCTCTCTCTCTATCTCTCTACCTAACCATGTTTTTATTTTTCTCATTTTGATCTGGGAATTCGAGATTTGGGTATTTTTTGTTCAAGAATTTTTGTTGATGCCGTGGATTTTATTTTCTAGGTATGCCGCGTCTTTTGTATTTATTTCTTTTTTTCATATTTTTTATTTGAATCTAAACTGGGGTTTAGCTCTTATTAGTTGAATTTTGCTTGATGGTTTTTTTTTTTTAATAATATCAGGGTAGTTGTTTCTTTTTTTATTTTTCACATCATTTGTGTTTTGTTGCAAATACATACATGTAAAATTATAGACTTTAATGGAATCTCTTGAAATGATATTAAATATTTTTGATAATTTTTAGGTTTCTTAGAGAACAAAGTATACTAATATCAGTTTATGTAATTTGGGCATTTTTGTTTTTAAATGTTGGTTTTCTAGGTGCTATAAGCTATTTGAGACTGGGCTTGATTAATCGCAATGCATATATATTGCTGTCCTTTTGGTTCGCATAGGACTGGAATTTGGAATTGTTGCAGAGAGAGAAACTTGCTTTTGGATGCTTACCTGTAAACTAGAGCAGCCCAAGTTGGTTTTTTTTAATTTTATTTGGATGCTCAATTTTTAATACAAATTCGGTGATTGATAAGTGGTTCTTCGAGTTAGTTTCAGTGCTTTCTGGTATTAGATTTGGGTTGGTGGGTTAGCTGCTACATTCTTTGCATCATGCCAGTTGTTCAAAAACTGTATGATGCCTGCAAAGAGTCTTTCTCGGCTAACGGACCTGTTTCTGAAGAAGCTCTTGAAAAAATCCGTGCCATTCTAGGTGTGTGGGTATTTCTTTTGATTTTTGCATATCAAATTAGCTCATTTTCTCTTAAATTGAGTTTTTTTTTTATTCCTCTAATTTAGATTAAATCCATTATCTTAACACTTTTATTTTTGTCATATCAGATCAAATGAAGCCTTCTAATGTGGGTCTTGAACAGGAAGCACAGTCAGCACGTCAATGGAAAGGTCCCATAAATGCTACCAATGGAAGAAAAGGGCACAATGGGAGACTTCAGTACCCACCTCCTATCAAATATTTGCATTTGCACGAGTGTGACAAATTCTCTGTAAGTGATTAATACCACTGCAGGTTTCAACATTCTATTTGAATCGCAGTTTGAATCTTTAAGCAAATTTTCATTTTCAATTGATTGTTCAAAAATTGAATTCATGGACTTGTACTTCATTGCAGATAGGGATCTTCTGTATGCCACCTTCCTCCGTCATACCACTTCATAATCATCCTGGAATGACTGTGTTGAGCAAGCTTCTTTATGGCTCTTTGCTTGTAAAATCTTATGATTGGATTGATCTACCTGGTTTTAATGATCCATCCCAAGGTGCTTATCATTATTTGCCTTAAATGTTTTGCTGTTTATGTTATGGAATTAGTAGTGGTGAATTTTAGTTTGATACGTGTGAGAATATGCCCCAACAGCATGATGGTTATGTTGAGTTGTATTTCAAACATTATAACCCTGGATCTTAGTGTGTTCACGCAATGTGTTTTTGTATGTGTGTGCCCCATTGTCGGTATCAGCCAAATGCATGTCTTGGTATCTCTCCAAGAATGCCAATTATATTTTTATGACAAGTTGCTTTATTATGCTAATGTCTCATGGTTTGCTTGAAGAACATGCATCTCAAGTGGTGTTTGTCTAGAATTAGCCCCTAGCTGATGAAAAATTGCTTCAGATTATATCCCAAATATGTTCATGACCTTGATGGCCGCATGAATCCTTGCCAGTGTTGCCATCCATTATCACATCCACTGAAGTTGGTACTAGGTTACCAGCAGACTCATTTTTACCCATCCTCTCCACGGTGCCTTAATTAACTAGTATCACCTTTGGTACTGTATTGTTGCACTTGTTTCACAAGTTTTCTTCTTTTTTGGATTCTTATATAGGGGAATTCTTACAACTTGAAAAATCCATGCACAAAGATCATGTTACAACTTGAAAAATCCATGCACAAAGATCTTGTTACAGCTACTTTGTAGGTCCCAGATGGTGTTGGAAGTTAGGATTTTCAATTGACTGTTGATTTTTGTTTGTTGGTGCTTTAGGCCTTTGAAAGAAAGTGTATGCGTTTGGTTTTGTGGCATTTGGTTTTCTTCATTTTGGAGTGGTAGATTAAACTCTCATAGCACCAAATTTCATTCATGAAGTGGGCAAGAGAAATCATCACAACCATTGACCTGGTGGGCCCCACCAGTTAATGGTGGTGGTTTTTTTGCATCCTCTTCATGCACAGTTTTCATCCTAAATAGTACAATTCTTTTGATATGTTGAAGATTTGTAAGCTTGTAGGTTTATGTTCTTGTTGCATCATGAGTTACCTTAACAATCAGCAATCTGGGCTATTATTTCTGTCCTGATTGGTGATTAAGCATCAGTCTGGGGTTGAGTTTTTGGAACCATAGTTTGCTTAAATCATTGTATTGGAAAAGTTTGTTGCCAGCTCAACCACAATTCCAAACACATTCTTAAAGTATGTTAAGCAAAAAGGCAGGCTCTGAATCCTGAGTGAGTGTTTGGTGTTTTCTTTAGAACCATGGTTTTGAAACCCAAGGCACTCACCACCATGGTTTTGAAAATCCAATCCTGAATGTTGTTTTTGAGGTTGAGTTACACTATGGTTTGCATCAAAATCACGTTTCCATAGTTACAAGTGTCAAAATCATTGTTTTGAAAGAAGTTAGCTAACACGTGCTTGGAATTCCTAACCTGGTCTTTGTCAACTCTGCCACAATCTGGAATACACTCAGTAAAGCAGCTTACATGCTTCTGGACAGGAAGTTCATTTGTGAGCCAACAACTAATTCTAGGTGTTTGCTTTTTGTAAATTTTAAGTCATTGCCAGGTCCAAGTAATCATTTAAATTCTCTTTAATTCATTTCTTAAATTCTCATTCTCTAGGAAATTGCATACTTAAATGACATTACAGGTTAAGCAGAATCGATGTATTTAGAGAGGATTAATTTGGTTGGAATGCATATACATTCTAATTGCATATAAGATCACATTTCTCCCTGTTCATCCTGATAGAGCAGTAATTTGGTTAAGCATGTTCTTTTTTGGGTTGCCTATTGCACCTTTTTTTGAAAGATTGAGTTTGATGGTTGAAATTTACAGCAAGACCTGCAAGGGTTGTTAGAGATTATGAAATGACAGCACCTTGTGGTACAACAGTTCTATATCCTACCAGTGGTGGCAACATTCATTGTTTCAAAGCCTTGACACCCTGTGCTCTGTTTGATGTTCTCTCACCACCTTATTCCTCAGAAGATGGGCGACACTGCTCATATTTCCGACGGACCCCAAAACCAAAACGAGAACTGCCAGGTATAAATATTATTTTCTCTACTCTTCTTTTCTCTTATATCTCCAATTTAAATTTTTAAGCACTTCTACTTCTCTCTTCTCTCTCTCTCTCTCTCTCTCTCTCTCTCTTCTGATTTTTCAATTCTCCCTTTGCAGAAGGAACTGAAGCATTGTGTGGCATCGAACCCTCTGAAATCACATGGTTGGAAGAAACTCAACCTCCAGAAAACTTCGTGGTATGGAGGGGGCTGTACAAAGGCCCTACTATTAGACGTTAAAAGGTTTTTTGTTATATTTTTTGGACAGGATGTACAATACTATCAATCAGATTAGATGAACAAATGAAGAACTAAGGAATTTATTGCTGAAAAAGTTAGTTGCTGAAGAAGTTAGTTGTCAACTAACATGGGCAGGCAGTAATAATCACTTGTTGGCATTGTCAGGGTATTTGCTGTACATATTTTATGTATTGGAGTCGGTGATAAATGGCAATTGGAAAAAAAAAAAAGAAAAAAAAAAGAGAATGTGTTCCTTTTCCCCTTATATTGATTGGCCATTTTTGCAATAAATGAGTTGCTCGAAGAGTATTTTTCTTAAGCTGGTATCTTCTCTGGCATGTAACTTTTACTGCAAGGTCTGTGCTTGCTAGATTATTGCAATGTTTGTGGAAACTTTGGTGCCATAGTTTCTGTGATAATTCTGTATTTAATGGTTTATTGAATATGCTCCTGGTACCAGCTCAGATATAGCTCATGGTGGGGGGAGTAGATTACGATGATTATGAGCTTCCACTGCTACTTTGCTGCTGATTGGAGGGCTGTTTAATGTTTATTACATGAACTCCTTTTATCTGGTTAGATTCGAGGACTACTGGTGCACTCCACAGAGCAGAGAATTGGCAATAAACTACCGTTGCGAGTAACCATGGACAAAATCCTATTGATCTCAGTGCCCAGCAGGCTGCTGCTATCTCCAAACCTAGACACTTGGACAGCCTGGAACCATTTTCCACCTGAGGAATCAGCTATCTCCAAACGTGGGAGGTTCATTTCCTTTATTTATATATTTGTTTCTGTGCCACCTGACGGTGTCCGTCCTGATGAGCAACATCGCTGTTCTTCAATAACTTAGTCATATAAAAATGGGTAGGCGTTAATTAGCTTTCCAGCATTCAGATGACTGAAACCAACACTTTTCAATGCCCACTTTAATGTGGAATATGAACAATGAAATGCCCCTTCCCCTTCTACATCCAAAAAACTACATAAAAGTGAAACCCACCCACCACCCCGAAAAACCCTAACTCTTTCCATGTCGCTAGGCCCCTTTCAGCATTGAAAACATGGGCTACTCACTCGGGTTTCGAGTGTCAGATCTCTGTCTAAATGAAAGGTAACAGGATCTTTTGCCAATACCTCATTGATCTACACTTCTGGAACAGAAATGCTCCTCCTCGATCGGGCAGGTTTCCAAGTATCTAAGTCTAGCATTTCACTATTTTTTGGGCTTGCCCTTTTCCCATGCCTGTACGATGACCGCCAGCAGCAGCAGCACATCTAACTTAAGTAAATTATTATGATTATGATTATTTTTTAAAATATTTTTTATTTAAAAATATATAAAAATAATATTTTATATTTTTAAAATTATTTTTTATATCAGCATATTAAAATATGAAAACATAAAAAAATATTAATTTAAAATAAAAAATTCAATTTTTTTTAAAAATAATTTTAAAACATAAAGATAAATAGGTTAAATAAATAATTTTAAAACATAAAGATAAATAGGTCAATGGTTGTTATTTTAAATACTGTCTCTCTCTCTCTCTCTATATATATATATATATATATTGAAGTATAACTAACAGGCACCTTTGTTCAGAAACGGAGGTTTTCTTGGCAAGCCGGTCCACTGCTCATGCATCCGCTTTGGCAAAGCCGGTCCACTGCTCATGCATCATCATCAGTATGGTCAATGATAGATTCCAAACCCCAAAGAGCCAACGATCCAATGGGAATTGATATCAGGATCCTAAAAAGCACTAAGAACTGGGAGAAAAATAAAACTTGACGATGATTGAATAAAAAAAGAGGTAGAAAGTTACAATTATATATATATATATATATGTTTCCCCTTCACATGCCTTTCTTAAATTCCCATTTCCCACTCGAAAACATTTAGTAATAATTTTTCTTACGGTCCATATTATGTGGTCATATGCTAGTTGGGTGTCTTTGTCTGTGAAATGAAATAAATCTGAAGTGCAAAGCAGCAATTCTTTGAAAGATTCTCAAAGGGTCTAGAATATCAATAAATTGTCAACTCCCCATGCACGCGACAAGACAGGGTATCGCGAATTTTCTAGGTACATACGTAAAGAGGTCTAAGAGTTACTTATCATGCTCCCTTTCCATCTCTCCCCCCGTAAATTTCTCAGATCATGAACTTAGTTCAATGCTTAGAATATCTGTCTTCTCTTTCTCCATCTCCACGGCGACGAAAATACATGCACCCGTCACTCATAACGAGCCAGATTTGGGTGTCTTCTTGCCATACCTAATCCTTCAAGTGACTCCCCCACACACCCCCCCCCCCTCCCCCCCTAGTAATATAGTAAGTTTGAAGAGAAGAAGCTCTTTGTCATAAGGAGACAAAACAGTCCAAACTCTTGCCGATTAGCTTTGAAAAGTAAACCCTTTGGATGGTCGGGGGAAGGGATAAAGAATGGAGTGCAGTTTGAAAATTATATATTTATGAAATATATAGTTATGTAGATGGGAGACCAAGCTGTCTCTGCGTATGCTTCCACCCCCACCCCCCACCTCATCATCTCTATTTTTTGCCCAACTACGTATGTTTTGTCGAGCTACTTTTATTAATTTAATATTTTGGGAATATTAATAAGAGAGTATAATTTGAAAATAAAAATTCCATATCACTTGATAAATTTCGAAAAAAACTATTGACTTTTTTTCTTTTTTCTTTAGCAAGATTATACACACACATACTGAAAGATTTTTATTTTTTTTATAAAATTTGTTAGAAAATAATATAAATCATATCTTGAGACTTCACTTAACAGCTTAAGTTATTGATTGAATTGATTCTTTGACATGATATCAGAACTTTAAAGGCGAAACGGTTACAAGTTTAAACCTAACTATCTTAATTTATATGATAAAAATTAAGTACAAAGTAATATGAATCTGTTTAAATTTCAAGAATAAAGAGCTTTTACTTAAAGAAATATGTTAGAGAATAATATAAATAAGTAGAAGAAAAATAAGTAGGAGAAAAATAATAATTGAAATATATATTGACTTATGAAATATAACTTTTAAGATTGTTTTTTCTTAATGTTTCGTGAAGCAAAACAACAGAAACTTTCTTTTCGTTCATGTTAGAAGAAACTCTTCAACCTTTTTCTAAAGTCTACTTTTAAAGTTTTGCTTACCTTTTGAAGTTGTGATCTCTGCTGCTTGCTTATCACACGGATTTCGAAATTCAACTGCCCTCAGAAAAAGGGGAAAAAAAAATAAAAAATAACAATTCAAAATAATTAGGGACAATAAGAGTATGCAATCCTTGTTACTCTACACTGAGCTCGAAGTAATGTAATTAGTTTAGACTATTTGTTTTACCATGACAAAATGTTTACTTGTTGTCTGTGGATCTGTTTTGACCTTCTAATTATATTCAGTTCTTGCTAACCCGTAGGTCTTAATCTAGCTTCTCGGCTAAAGATAAACGTTGACATTGCAGCTTGTGGTGACAATTTTAAGCTTCTCATTCCTGAGATTCAGCAATCTTAACAGCAAGGAACAATATATGGGAATTATATACGTTCTTGCCTTTTCTTTGCCGATCGTTGTGCAGGCTCTTCCTCCGAATGGACGGATCTATGCCAAAATCATTTGTCTTTGGACCATAGTGGTTGCTGTATATTATAAGCTTATAAAGCTTAATTTTCCTCCAAATTAAAGTTCCATTCAGGAGCTGATTAGAAAAACGTTGCTGTTGTCTTGTTCATATAGAAAACGAACACACCTATCAAGTATAAGAATACTTTATGGGATCATGCAGTTCGTATTTTCAAACCACTGTACTCATGGAAAACTTAAATTCACGTATGCATTTTTCTCTCCAAAAAAGAGGTCGACATCGACATCATGATCTCAGCACGTTCAGCAAATTTCATTTGTCAAATGTTATGGAAACACAACGATTCTCCCATTTGTAAAAAAACAATGAACTTGTTGAGGATAGATTTGTTAGAATGCAAAAGTCCTACCAAAATTGACTAACGCATTCAGCTGGTAGTATTTCTTCAACGACCGATCAATTATTTTTGGGTCGGACCAATAATTAAATCAAAGTCATAGAGCCACATGCTTTGCAGAAGAAAGCTGTAGACACTAATTAACAATAAGAACATAGGGACAGGAGGAACAGTGTTGTTCATGGAGTTAAAAAAAAAACTACTAGTCTCTGTTTAGGTGGGAAGAAAATTGATGGGTCGATGAAATGAAAGGTCCCACATTTATATATATATATATATATATTTCATTTTTTTACAATAACTCGTTAGCACTTAATTAACAATACTTTAACGTCACATTAAAAATATATTTTAACTTAAAAAATTAAATTTATGAAGAATAGTTTTATATTAATGTTAATAGTAAAACTTTGAAACCAATATTCTTTTTATTTTTATTTTTTATAAAGTTATTAAGAAAGAGAGAAGCCTGTAACATAGGTCAAAGAAGAAATAAGATAATCACGAGAGGGATTTTGGAGGGACAACTGTCAAAGAAGAAAGAAAGAAAGGGTTTTTTTGAGTCACATGATGCTCTCCAACAGTCGCATCTGTATCCATAATGCCATTTTAAAGAGCACAAGCTGGGCTGTCCTAAAAATCGTTGATTTGTATTTATACTTATTAATTAACCACATGTTAGTCTTAGAATATCTGGTGAGCTTTGATGACTTTGATTCCATGGTTTCCCTTTGATACAATAACAGTAATAATAATAATAATAATAATAACAATAAAAAACACTATCACACACCAAAAACCCAACACAGAAAACACTGCCTCTCTCCTCTTTCTTTCTCCTCCTTCCTCTCTCTGAAGAACTAAGTCTACGTCAATTTTCAAGTTCGGAAGAGGCATGCCAGGATCATTAGTCTGGCGATATACATGTCTAATGATCTGAAGCTATAGACAATCCCACCAACAACTTGGATATGCATGATCAAGGCATCATCATCATCAAAACCAACTGGTTTGTATTTAGTATTTAGGGTTTAGGAAATCAACTTATATATATGAACAACTAATTGTACTCTTGGTCTTATGGTTTTAGTTATGTATTGAGTGAATCAGCTAGCTAGCTTGGGTTTGTTCTTACTTTCTTTTTTATTCTTCATACAGTTATAAATGTTTTCCAAGACTCTTGGAAAAGAGATAAGGAAGGTTTTTTTTCTTTTAAGTGATGGACAAAAAGATGATTTGTTTGCCAGTTTTCTTCACCCTTTATCCAGTTTAAATTAAATGAAATATATTTTATGGATGCCAATTTTTTTTATCCCTTATGATTTCTTCATGGCCCTTTATTTTTTTTTTCCTTTTGGTTTAATTTTGGGAGACTTCATGACCTAAGTAAAATCATGACTTCTTCATCTCTTGCTTGCTGCATGTTTAACTTCATATTTAGTTGCTAAACCATCTACTTACTAGAAATGATTGGAAAACAGCTATGCGGTTTGATAATTTCATGTTGATTGATGGTTTAGCACTCTATTTATAAGAGCCCATATGTTGTTAGATCATAGTGGAACTGTATACCATTTGATCATTTTGCAAATTCATGAAAGAAAATCAAGTAATTTTTGTCATTTCAAAAGTACTTTTAACTAATTTGTTTTCATGCCTTTTTAATTGTCTGTGCTGCATAGCCATGTAAGTTTGAGTGTTTAACATAAGTCCTAACATAACTTCTTTTTTCTTAATTTTGCATTTCGCAGAACGCAGATAGGAGATCATGAACAGAAAAAGGGTCGCTTGGGAACACCTCGTGTTTCAAAAGCATTGAAATAGCCATGTAAGTGATCTCTAAATAAAATGGAACCAAAAAGGGAGGAAAAAAATAGTGATCTTGACGTAAAATGACACCGTCTTTTGGCCATATTTCTTAGTTGTATTCCAGCTTAATTTGGGGCCTGGAGAAAAAGTAATTTGTCATTCAATTCCTTTACTTGATCAGTTCTTATTGTGAGAAAAGCTGTGTTCTGGTCATTCACTAAAAAATTACGTGCGTTGTCCGCATTAAATAAGATCAAACCACCACGAAAAAACCTTTGATACCATGAAATTGACTGTCCAGATCTTAGATGAGTAATTTCCAGCATTTGGAGTTGCTTATAGCCATATTGTCCACTATATTGTTGCTTACGAGTGCCCGTTCCATGGATTTACAGCCATGAAGCATCTAGGTCATCATAAATCGAAAACTGGTAGTCTACCTACTACGATCATTTGGTGCACATTTTTTTTTCTTACCTAATGCAATTCACTGATCGAGGTTTGATCCGACAGTGTACGAGGCTATACGTCACAAAATTTTTGTGGAACAAAATTGAAGTACCATGCTTAAACAAAACCTTTAATGTAAAACTACTTCCATTTATACGGGTTCGATATTGCATCTTATATGAAATGTTTAAAACAATATATATCCTAACAGATTTTGTGCGATGTGCTATAATTTTTACAGCTACTTGCCCAACATTAGCTTAAAAAGTTTTCGTCGATCAATACCTCGGTACTGTCAATTACTGTGTTCTAAACTACTTCAATGCGTGCTGCCAAAAAGGACATCCCCAAAGTACTCAAGGCTTAGGTTTTTCTAGTTGGAGGTTTCAGATTCAAACCCTTAAGAAGGTTGGGATGGGATTTCAGAGCTGAGGAGAGTATCCCTCTTCGTGTAACCAAAGACTACATGGGGCCTAAATGTTTAAAAAATAAAAATAAAATAATAATAATAAAAAAAATAGAAAAAAATAAAAACAAAGTAACAGCAATGCAGCTACTTGTGCTATCATACCAGTTTTTTGAGTCTTAAGGAAATTAAAAATGCATGCCTTTATTTATAAGCTTGCGATTAATAGCTTCCCTTTCTTTTAACAGAACAGAAGCCTCAGATATATAGAAACTCAGTATTTGAAGTCATTGAAGGAAAACAAGTAGCAATGGAAGAAGAATTAAAGATCGGTGATCAAGAAAAGATGGGTGGATGTGAGGACCAAGCTGATAACACGCCTTTGATGTCATCCTTCGATTTGAATGAAGAAGCAAGCAGCGGAGAGGACATCGGCACTGTTGAAGTTAGCAATTCTGATGCTGAGAAGAGAACAGAAGAGAATTATGCTAATAATGCTACGTCTGCAGGGAGAAATGAACGTAAGTCCACAGTAAGGCAATACGTTAGATCAAGAATGCCTCGGCTACGATGGACTCCTGATCTCCATCTCTCTTTTGTGCATGCCGTTGAAAGGCTCGGTGGACAAGAGAGTAAGTTAAAAATGAAGTTTGTTGAAATTGATATAAATTTATAATTGGATCATACTATTTTAATTAAAAAAAACAATCATTTCATTTTATAACTTACTTGCACCTTCTTTGAATTGGCGAAGAAGCAACTCCCAAGTTAGTTCTTCAGTTAATGAATGTGAGGGGACTTAGCATTGCTCATGTAAAGAGTCATTTACAGGTACTCGCTAAAATCAGTGGTTAACCATGTTTACTTGTGATTTCTGATTCACCTTTTCTTCTGTTTTCCTAACTTACTCTTTTCTCATTGTGCATGTAAGATGTACCGAAGTAAGAAGCTTGACGAGGCCGGCCAAGGTGAAGCTTACTTTTTTTTATTTTTTCCATTATTATTAATTTGTGCCTAGTATTGCCAATGATAATGAACCTGAGTAGAGAGAAGTTATCCCTGGCCAGTGTTGGCCATTACAAGGGAACTGATATGTTACATGGTCACAAGTTTTTAATATCTTGTTAAAAATAATCAGTATCATCTTTGTTTTTCTAGCTGAATAATGGATAAATTTACTTAATCACATATGTTCCATAATTAGATGTACATTTGTGATAAAAACTCGTGTACTCGTGTCTCTTGTTAAGTAATTTCTCCAGCCATTCTAACCTTCATGTATTCTGCAATCCCAAATAACAAGTCAAGGCATTTCAGCAGCCTTGACATGAATGGCTGCCCCGCCTTCTCTTCTGGTTTCATGGGGGAAAGAATATGAAAATGAAATAATTTTGTAATTATTAAAGCCAAGCATAAATGAAATGGTAAACCCTTGCTTTTGTTATACAGTGCTATGCCAAACATACAGATCAATGCAAGGAAGAGGTTGCATTCAAAGCAAGTTCCACCAAATGCCAGTCAATCCTCAACAATGCTTCAGAATGGAGAGTGGTGGGATTGTTTTAGCCAGAAATTCTACTGAGCATACTTTTGGCAACAGCCTTTTGCACTCTTCCCTCTTCCAGAGACCATTAAGTAATAAAACCAGTTTCTCAAGGTAAACAATCAATATGCATTGTGAAATACTTGTTATACTAAACACTTTTTTTTTTCCATATAAAGTTTTACAAGGAAGAGGATACCTTTTGTTTTGAAGAGAAACAAGCTTGAAACATTGATCCAAAGAAGCGATCAAATTGGGATAAGAAAAGCTAGAAAATTGATCACGAGTTTCCTATCCCATTAAGCTCGAGAGTAAGAATTCTTCACATCTCTAATTCCATTTTGATCTTTCTTTCTGGTCAATATTATAGGTGCCAGCAATGGGAAGCTGATAAGCATGGAGTAAGTAGTTTGGCAAGAAAGGATCTCGGACAAGGATTAGACACAAGTACCACCGAAATAAGGCCAATGAGACCTGTCAGATTTCTAGAAGATCGTCGGTGGCCTCCACTCGAAATGGTTAAAAATAGATGGAAAATTATCAGAAATAATCCCACCAGCGTCACCTGTACTAATAGTTGCTCTCCACCTCAAGCACATCAAAATAGTTCGTCGCCAAGGTCGTTCGAGACAACCTGCTACTGGAAGCCAAATGAAGGCAACTCTGGAAATGACATAAAGATAAAGCAATCCTTATTCAATTCGTCACTCTCCATTGGCAATTTCAATAGCTTTAAACCAGAGTTTGAGCCCCCATTTCGGGTTGAGGTAATTAACATTTGGAATTTAGAGTTATTATGTAGGGCATGCCATAGCCATACTTCAACACCTTATTTCGCAATCCTTTTATTTTGTGATCTCCCTCCCTCTCATTTCTTTTCTTTTCTATTTCTCCCTTGATTCGCATGCAGCTGAATCATGATAAAATGTTGAAGGACAAGGAATGGCTGCCTGATCTGCAACTGAGACTGAGCCAAAGAGTTGGAATCAAAGACCGCAAGACTCACTGTAGAAGCACACAGGAAATTAGCACCAAGCTTTCACTTTCTTGATGGCCATGAAGACAGTGAAATTTTTATAGAAACTTAGTCTATATATACAATATTTTTAGCAAGGCTTAGTACTTAAGAATATCTGACTATGTAGAGAAAATCATATATAGGATTAGTACAGATTTTTTTAAGTACTTGTCCCTGGAGTCACTTAAGCATTAGTAGTCTTTTCTTCTTTGTTTATTTTCTTAGAATGTACGTTCTTCTTGTTATCAGTGTGCAGGTGGTAATTGATTCAGTTTTGGATGAAAGCAAACGCTAATGTATAACTTTCCCCCCCTTTTTCTGAACAAAAAGGGCAGTGTGTTTGTGAGTGATGAGTTATTGTCTATCAAAGTGTTTTCACAATGTCTCAACAGAAATTCGATACTGCTTGCTTCTGCAAATAGCAAAGAATGACATCTCAGTGCCATAAGTGATATGGAAGACATGTCATTCAACCTCATTTATTAACAACATGTTAAATGAAAAAGGACGAAACAAATAGTATCTTTGAGATTGTAATACAAAATATTTTTTAAAATAATTTTTTATTTGAAAATATATTAAAATAAAATTTTTAGTATTTTTTTTATAATTTTAATATTAGTATATTTAAAAAAATATTTTAATATATTTTAAAGTAAAAAAACATCTTAAAAAAAATATTCTCGAAAATGAAGCCAGCTCAACGGTATTGACAACAAGTTGTCTGAATCAGGTCTTTCTATGGTATTATCCACTCTGGTTTCTGTATAATTGTGCTGCTGCTAAATATGGTAACTATGGGGATTGGGACCTCTCTATATCTCCATTTCTTATTTCTGGATCTAGTTCCAAAAATGCTAAAGATCATGACATGGCAAATACATCGTAATGTTTTCTAACCCCAATTGTCCCCTTAAAATGGTAAAGCAAGACAGGGGCTCTCTTGTTCAGAATTCTTTGATGAACTGGACTGAAAGATTACAGGCGTGAAAGAAGGGAATCTAAGAGCAGTACTGAATAACATGTATGTACATGCAGATGTAGAGAAACAATAGCAGCACCATACCACCAATGCTTGGATGGCAGAACAATCAATTTTAGGGCCTTCCGGAATAGCTTGCAATGCCAACAGAACTTGTTCACAATGAATATACAAGGCTTCTTTAGAATAGACATTATCACAATCAAAAGTGTAATTTCATTCATCACCATAATGAATTACTGATTTCTATAAACACAGGGATCAACGGAATCCGAAAATAAAAGCAAAACAGTCGCTTAAACTGTAAACCACCAATACAAGGAATATAATGGCTTATTGGCCAATCACCTCACCCCTGTATGAATGCGAGACGGCACATCACAGGGAGGGTTCAGAAAACTTGGAAATTTCAACAAATCTGACTGCTGAATTCCATCTACCTACTATAGGAGGATTGAATAATCAGAGCATGATCTCACAAAAAAAATGTAGACTGGAAGATTTAAATTGCCTTTGTTCATATCCGAGGGCAAAATATCCAAACAAAACAATTGCTGTTAAGAATTTGGAAAGAGCTCTGCATCTCTAACTTTTGGAGTGTTTAGAAGCGTGAGGGATTAATTCCTGCAAATGAATACTAACGTAAAAATTCTTCTATAACTTAAAATGAAACTGGAAGAAAAACGAAGAAGATTGAGAGTAACGGCATTACCTCAGAATAGCGTACATGATCGTGATGCAAATAGGATGATTTAACAATGGTTTCCCATTTGGTATTAGTAGAGGGCGTATTAGTGTCCTGCCATTTGCTCTGAAAACTGGTTCCCCGATGCAGATGTGAAAGTGAATTTTGTGACGAGAATGAAGGCAGGGTTCGCCAAAGCCAAGATTCCGACGGTGATTTCGGTAGAATTGGGGCATGAGGAGACTGCACTAAACTGTTTTTCACATTTCCTGTATCATCTTCTTTTGAAATCTGATCACCATCAATATTTACGTTTTCTTCAGTTGTTGCACTTATACACACTAAAGCTTTAGAATAGTCCTCCATCAACTCTGGTTTGTCTGAAAGAGAAGCTGAATCAGCATCCGCAGACCCGGGGACTTTATTTTCCAGTTCACTCTCTGCTTTCAGAAAATTCAGGAATTCTGCATCTTGGAAAGAAGACTCTTCACCAGCTGCTTCTTTCATTTCTCTGCTTTTCAAGGGTCTCTTAAAGTCCCCTTTTTCGGAGTCCACATATTTCTTGATATTTGAAGAACGTGAATCTGGGAACAGTATTCCTGCCTTGTGTACAGTATCTACATACAGTGTCTTCTCAACAACAGGGCTTGCTGGGCGGGACCCTCGTTTAGCACCATAGTAGGATGATAGTTCCTGAGACTTGCTAATGCCTTTGTACAAATTCAACCTACTGGCTCTCAAATCCTCAGCCTCTTTAGGAATGCCTAGAAATCCCCTGCCACGGAAGGGAGATTGAGGCGCTTCATTGCGATAAGGAGATACGCACCCTGAGCGTCTGAAAGGAGATGTACCAGCTGAGCGCCTTAAAGGAGATGTCCGACTCATTGTTTGCCGATCACTTGCATAGATGAACCGATTAGATGCACAGGACAGCTTGTTCTCAAACTCCGGCAGCCTAGGTGATTGCCCTCCGCTATCTTGCTTTAGCTTATTAGCAGCATCTTTTAAGTGCTGAAAAGCATCGCAAAATTGTAAGTGATTTTAGAATTGAAAGGCAACTTCCACTAATTATAACAGAAGCATTCGGCACTGACCGAAGGAGAAATAATTAAAGGGAAAGAAAAAATGAGTTCTATTCTAACCTTTTTCACGATTTGACTAACAGATCTGTTCGGAGAAGCTCTGCTCAGTTTTTCAACATCATTGGTAGAAGACATGGAAGCCTGATTCCTAAGTTTCAATCCAGGAATGGGATTTAGGAGACCCAATGAATTCTTAAAGCATAAGCGAGGAAACCAACCACAAGCCTTAGTTGATATATTCCCAGAACCTTCATACCCATCATATTCATCTTCACTTTCTTTCTCTTCAATATCCTGGCCATAATTTGAGATAATTATTGACTGAGATTTACTAGGAGGAGGTGTCCTATTCCCACGAACCACCTTCGTAATTTGTCTTAATTGTTCACCTACCACAGGTTGCTTTCTTGAAGCATAATGAGCTGGCTCCAAAGCCATTGCCTTGGCCGCAGGTAAGAAGCGATTCATCATGAAATCTCGTGTTTGTTGATCCTTGGAAAAGGTTCCTGATGGCTTCACAACCTGAACATCAAAGCCACTCACACCACTTGCACTACAGTTCATGGAGATTGAATCTGTTGGGGACAAAGTGTCAAGTGCATCAGAGTAAACATCATCATCATCTGAATTCAAACCTGATTTCTCATTTGGTCCCTCTCTAGAGTAATCTAACTTTCTTACGTTCTTGTTGAAAGAATTTGCTTCAGCTTTGGGCCTAGACAAACTTTGATCGTTGGATTTCTTTTCCTTCTGGTGCTTTGCAAGATCCAACACCTTTCTTGGAGGATTCCTTTGAGTAACAGAAGCCTGCTTGGGGACTTTAGGCTCTGGCTTTTCCTTCTGGTGCTTTACGACATCCAATGCCCTTCTGGAAGAAATAAGTGGCTTAACAGAAGCCTCCTTGGGGACTTTAGGCTCACGCTTTCCCTTATGGTGCCTTACAATATCCAACGATCTTCTAGGAGGAACCTTCGGAGTAACAGAAGCCTCCTCAGCAACTTTAGGTGGCTCCATAGAATTATCCTTTGCTCTACCAGGGATCTGTTCCCAGTGGAAAGGAACTGCAACAGGTTCAGTCACTTGATCCAAACTTGTGTCTGGTTTGTATGGAGGAAGAGCATGGCGTCTATTGAGCAGGGAATTCTCAAGTTTCTTAGTTTTTGCTCCATCAGAAGTTGTTGTTATGTTAGAAAATCGCCTCACTGATAGGAGCGGTGCATTTAAATTCAATTTCCGTTCCGCCATTGCTTCCCAGAACCAAACAACTTCTATCAACTCACTCTTTGACGGAAGTTTACCAATCAAGAAAATGTGAATGCCGATGAGAAAGAACCATAGGCGCAACCATGGCAAATCCCCCTATATCCCAGCTCTTCAAAATGAATCTGAAAATAAACTGATTAACAGTTAGAAGAACAATCCAAGCATCTTAATAAATAGCATACACCATAGTAACTCATAATTAAGCGCAATTTCAACTTATACATGGCATGATAGAAATCGAGAGCCGCAAAAAAGGAAATAGAAAATGATATGTGCACGTTCCAAAAGAGCATGTCATCATATAACAACACTTGAAGAGCAAGAGCATTAATTGTTCCCTTAAGTAAAGTAGGAAAACGGAACGTGAAGACATTTATATTATCCATTGCCATATGAATGCTTCACAGATCCCTATTTATATATATATATATATATATATATATATATATATATATATATTGAGAGAGAGAGAGAGAGAGAGAGAGGTTATTGTTTCACAGATTGGGATCCGTGAAACAATAACCTCATCCAACAAACTCTCCTGAAGATCAGAGCACATCAATGAAAAGCAATATCCAATTCTTCGTTCCTTATTTTCTTCTTCAATTTCTCAGCAACCAAGATGGGAAAGTTATGCCAAGATCCGATTTTAACCACACAGATACAATTATCCAATTAGCATAGCCATACGATTGCCAAGATTATCGTCCATTAAACTCAAAAAAAAAAAAATCAAGATGGGAATTTATGGCATGACCTGAATCTTCATCTACTTTATGCAAATGGCATGCATTATCAAGAAAGCATGTGTTCTGGTCAAGAAACAACCAACGTCATCAACATCTTTAAACTAACACTTACTCTAACAGTTGAAACATTATCCACTCATAAATCTTTAAATCTTTAACCAAGAACTAACAAACTAACAGAAAAATCAATGAACTTCCAAAAACCAAAAAAGAAACTGGAATAGGCAATCTAAACAAAGGGATTTCTTTAACATTCTTGAAATAAAACGAGATGCAAAGAACATACCTGAATGGTCCAATGATAAAGCTTTGACCAGTGTTTATCAAAGTTACAAGTTCAACAAATGAAACTGGAAGGAAGAATGAAGGACGTGGAGCATAAAACCAGTGAATGAGTGAGCAAAGGAAGTGAGGTTGGTGTTACTGCAAAGGGATCCTAAAATTATGGCATGAATTTGGGGAATGAGTGAAAACAAAGAAAAGGGGTAGAGAGAGAGAGAGAGCTTATTACTAATACTTTCGTTTTGCTTTGTGTTTGCAAGTATTATACAGTAAGAAAGATACAAGGGTAAGGCACTCGACATCATGGGGAGAAGCTGACTGAGACAGGGATAACCCCCTTGCTACGTTGTTCTCCGTCGCTTGGTCTTCTCCTTTTACTGAATTTTCAACAATAACGTGCTTCCTTTCATAATTCATTAAATTAATGAAAAGATAAGGACTAAATATTCAATCCACTATAGAAAAAAACCCAGACTGAATTATGCTCCACACATTTATGAAAATATTACTATATAATTCTTTTTATGAACTCATCTTAGATGTGAACTCGTAATAAAGAGGTAGCACACTCATTTATTTAGTATTTTGGTCCTATGGTGAAATATATATTTTTTAATTTAAAAATGTATTAAAATTAAAATATTTCATTATTTTATTTCATGGTATTAGTATATTAAAATTATCAAAAATACCAACAAAAAAAATTAATTGAACTTTTTTAAGGTAAAATTATTTTTGAAAAGAATAAAAAAACAAAAATTACTACACTTTCATATAAAATCTTAGTTCCAAACAAAATCTTAGTATATGTTTAGTATTGTTTTATAAGTATTTTTTAAATGTGTTTTTTGTTTTGAAAACATATTAAATTTATTTTTTAATTTTTAATATCAACACATCAAAATTATTATAAAATATTTTTTTTAAATAATATATGCAGTTTTAGCCTTCCAATCAATGATTGTAGGTTAAATAAATATTTATTATACATCTATAGTCTAGAAACATAAATATTGAATTTATTAGTTTAAATTAAATTTCTTGTGCAATGCCTAGTATTTTTCGAATTTCTAGATTAATTTTTTTTTTTTAATTTTGAAAGGCAAATGCCATATCCTTACAACCATTAAAAGAAATCAATCTTCACAATAACTAAAATATTATACCATGGAGCGGAAGACTTCCAGAGAGAATTGCAAGATTTTGAGAGAGAAATTAATTAAATTGTAGTATAATTAAATCATTATGGCATGGTTGTATGGTACAGTCAGATAGTGCTATTTAATATTTATGATAGAGTGACGTTGTCACGGACAAACAGTTGAAAAGCGACGGTTGTTGGACCAGACAACGTCTTAAATTGGTCCCTTTTAGATAGGGTGGTTCTCTCTAGAAAATTTTAAAAAACAAAAACTCATTTTACAATTATTTTCTAGTAATAATAATAATAATAATAATACCTGTAATGTCAATTTCAAAAAACCAATCCTTAAGATAAGTTTTTAATATATGTTTTATAATATTATTTAATATATTTTTTAAACAAAAAGTTCTTAGACTGAAAATAAAAGTTGTGAGATTTGAATTTATAAGTATTTTAACATTAATAATTATAAATTTAATTTATAATATAACGGCATTAACAACAACAATTTTTTTTATGAATATTATAATAAAAGCATTAATGAGAAATTATAAAAAGTAAAATGAAGATCATAAAGATTTATTTTTTCAGATAAAGACTATGAATAGGATAAGAAAAAAAGAAAAGAGAATATTAATAATGGTTATTTTGTAATAAATAATTTTTTTGTAGTTATATATATTGAAAAGAAAATAATTATGTATCATTTCATAATGTAGAAGCAAGACTAGATACTTTATTTATTTATTTTATTTTATTATTAAGAAAAGAAGGTCTTTTGCAACAACAATATCTTCATTTTCAGTCAAAACATTTTACAATATCTTCATTAATAATGGTCAATTACATATGATCATGACACTTGCTTCACACTGACCAAAAAATAAATAAATTAAATACATATTACTTGCAAGCCAACTTGATACTATTAAATATGAACAATCATATTTAATTACTATGAGATAGAATAATTGACAGTTTTTTAAATTATTATCTTGCATTAAAACTAAGCCTACGCACATAATTCATAAATCTATAAATGAACATATTATTATTTTCTTATATAATTATAAATGAAAAAAGTATTGACATAGAATGATGTTTTAAAAGGTTGAAAATCACATTATACTATAATAACATGTTATAATCAAAACTATAATGACACATTTTTAGCTATGAAATAAGTCCCCGCACAGTGAGTCACAAAGTGAGATATGATGCTTCCAACACTTCAAGTGTTATGTTGAATGATGTTGTTTTTTGTCATGCAATATAGAATGATAACTCAGGAAAAATAGTTTTTTTTGAGTTTTTTCTAAAAAAAAAATATGGGACTCGTAAATTATTGAGTTTTTTTTTGTTTTTTTGGAATTTAGCAACCAAAAATAGTTTTTTTTTTGGAATTTAGCAACCAAAAATAGTTTTTTTAAAAAAATAAAAATAACATTTGAAAACTTAACTAGAGAAGTAGCAAAGTTTAGCAAATCTGTTTTTACTACTCGAGTGCTCGTGACTCGCATGTATTTCAAGTGATTCTCTTTAAATTTTTAAATGAACTTACATAAATTACAAAGAGAATATAAGATAGAAAAGAAAAAATAAAATAAAAAGAGGAACTTATACAAATTACTCGCAAGTCACCTTTACAAAAAGCTTCTTCCATGTTTTTCTGAATCCAACATTTTTCACTCTAATTGCCAAGTTCTTGTCCTTCAAAATTGAATAATTTGGTGTTGTTTACAACTTAATTTGACAACGACAGAGCAGTTTTAAAGGAAATTACGCTGGGGAACACTAACCGCCGTGAGCTCCATCAGAAAGGGATTGCCGATCAAAAAGCAGCATCGCCTTCTTACATTTGCAAGTAAAGCAAAGCTACGTGGGCAAGTGGTTGAATCATTAACAGTCAGATGCTGCTCTTAGCGGATCTCATCTCTCACATTTGCAGGTGGCTTGTAATTATTCCATTCAGGCATTTAACTATTGTCTTATTAAATCAATCATTAACTTCCACTTCGAATTGGACAATCAATTAACCAATAGAAAAACTTATTTCAGATTTTGAATGGGAAGGGGAAATGGGTATAATATTCTGGCCAGATGTGCTCAATTGTCTTGTTTAAAAACATAGGAAGCAGAACTTTTGCCCAAATTATACCACAATTCATATTTA
This sequence comes from Populus euphratica, assembly GCF_000495115.2. NCBI lineage: Eukaryota > Viridiplantae > Streptophyta > Magnoliopsida > Malpighiales > Salicaceae > Populus > Populus euphratica. The sequence goes on along the minus strand of NW_011500047.1, from coordinate 41,643 downwards.
AATATTAAAACATGTGAAAATGTCTTCTTTCTTTTTTGTCCAATTAGATCTTGTCTTGATTGCCCTTTAATTGTGGAGACCCATGCCACTACGTAACATGGCTTGAATTTTATATGTATTTCTCGTGATTATCCGTGGGATTCATTTAACATGAATTAAACAACAAAAACCATACATGTTCATGCCTTACTTCAACGTACTATTCAATACATTATATACCCAAAAAATAACATTTCCGGAATTTATGAACGCCGCTACTCCTATTTCCCTAGCTCCATGCATGCACGTATAGATTTTTATGATTATTTTTTGGTTGTTGAAAGTAATTTGCATGATCCTAGCTAAGAAATAGCTATTGCTAGCCTCCATGTTCAGGCTTCATTGCTCGGCCGGACTATTTATCTCGTATAAAAATATATTCAGAAGTCGTAAACGCATTTTTTTTAAAAAAAATATTCAGAAGTCGTAAACGCATTTTTTTTTTTTTTAAATATGCACTTTAGGTAATAGATCTCATCAGGTAGAATAAATTAATTTTTTTAATTAGACACTTAAAAAAGTTATCATGATAATTTTGAGGAATTTTTTCTCAAAACAAAATAAACAATATAACTCAATTCACAAATCATTAAATACATGAAGATGAAATGGAGTAAAAAAGACCTAAAAAATTAATCCTAATCAACTCAAATTAATATAAAAAATCTCTAACCCTAGTAATCAGTTTTAAGCCAACTTATGATATTTCGTCAAACTCGTGGCCTAAATTATGATATCAAAATAACCTAATAGAAAAAAGTAAAAAAAAAATTGTAAAGCCTATTTAATACAAAAAAAATACAATTGTGTTAACTTTTCAAACCTATAACTCTAGTCATTAGACTCGAAGCATCGTATCTGGAAAAACCATAAAACTCAATTCTCAATCAATCGAATATTGAGTAATAAAATTAAAAAAATAATTTCAAATATACAAAAGGATTTGAAAAAAAAATAAAAATTAAAAGAATAAGTATCAAAATTAAAATACAAAATAAATTTTATATTTGATTGAAGGGTGAAATTGAAAAGAAAAATAAATTTAGCAAAAGGATATAAAGATAAAAAGAATGAGGATTAAAATTGACATAAAAATAAAAAAATTGATTGAAAGGTGAAATTAAAAAGAAAAAATAAATTTAACAAAAAAAAAAGAATAAGAACCAGATTAGTAAAAATAATATGCCATAAATTTAGATTGAAGGATAAAATTAAAAAAAAATACATAAGGGAAAAGAAAAAAAGAAGAAATCAAGAAAATGAGGATCAAAATGTAAAAATAATACCATAAATTTAGATTGAAATATGAAATTAAAAACCAATAAAACTCCTTCAAAAGAGCCAATAAAGAAAAATTATAAATTAAAAAAATAAGGTTTGAAGTTTAAACACCAACAACAAAAAAAACCAAGTTGTAATTTTTATAGGAAAGGGAATGAACAAAAAAACAAAGGCCTACCGGCAACAAATCATCCTACCATCACTAACATGCACCACACCAACATGAAAAGAACATAGAAGCGCTTTCAATAACGAGGCAAAATAACATTTTTGGTCACAAAAGATCTCATGTGTCATTTAAAGTCATCTTTTTTACTATAAAGGTATCTTTGTGTAAATTTATATTTTTTACTATAAGGATATCTTTGTGTAAATTTATATATTAATTGAGAATAAATCCTTCAGATAATTTTAAGAGTATATCCTCCATATTAACATGGTTAATTTAGAGAACTTTAATAATTTTCCTAGTTATTATCCCAAATTTGAATATAGAGAATCACAAATATATGTGCAAACCTCTTTAATCATCAAATCTTCCCCTTAAGGTTTAGTACCCCTTACTTTAATCATCAAACACTAATGCTTTGTATCTCAATTAGCATTAATGTCCCCATCTTCCTAAAAGAGAATACGAAGTTGAACCTCTCATTTATGATAAAATTATCAAACATTAAGACTGATTTATTTTTCTCTTACTCGCTATTACCTTGTTTTTTTGTAATCCTTTAAATAAAATATGAGTAATTGCATATCATCATTTCAAGTATTGCAACAACCATTAAAATTAAAAATATTGGACTCTAACATGATCCAAATACTAAATATCTGATGTATGATTTTTAAAGATTTTTTTTCTTCTTAGTTATTTTTATTGCTATTTAGTTTAGGAAATATTTTCCTTTATGTTGTTTCTATTTTTTTCTATCTAGTTTAGAAAAACTAATATCGTGTTTGATAATTTTATTTTTTCTATTTAGTTTAGGAATCGATGTAATAATTCTATAATTATTTATTATAATTTTTTCTCCCTTCAAGATAAACCTAGAACTAATATAAATAGGATTTTTAGCTTATATTTTAGTGGACTACTTGAAGTTAAGGTTTTTGTTTAGTGATCCTATTCACTAGAATTTGTTTTGTTTAGGTTTGTTATCTTTTTATTGATGTTTTATTTGTTTTTGTTGGTATTAGAACATAAAAATTCCTGGTGATTAGTGGTATGTATTTTAAAATAATTAATGGTAAAACCAAATAATTAATGATAAAAGAGGTTACAAAATAAGATATACTCGTGTATGAAAAGATGATGGTGTTTTTTTTTTTTTTGTTACAAAATAAGATATACTCGTGTATGAAAAGATGATGGTGTTTTTTTTTTTTAAAAAAATATGTTTAAGAAGAGGTAAGAGAAGATATCTAAAGATTGAAAGATTAAAAGAAAATTGATTATAGATCTGGAGGTGATTTTAAAAATCAATTTTAGAGATACGAGATTGAAGGATTACAAGGAGATTGATTATACATTTGTAGGTGATTTTAAAAATCAATTTTAGAGATGTGAGTAGGGAGACAAGCTTTTAATTCAAATCTATAAGAGAAACTTCAGCAATAAAAAAAAGATATTAAAACTAAATTTTTTTATGATTCTAGTTTCTTTATGGATTGGAATCAACTATTAAAATTTGATAAAAATAACAAAGAGAAAGATAATGCTGAAGAAAAATATTTTGATATTGAAATCTTGGTTTGTGTTGATCTAGAGTATGTAAAATATGTTTATACCACATTAGTTGAGCAACATTCGCACCATTAACACCAACTAAATAATGAGAAAATGAATTATATATTTAATAGTGATATTATTTTGATTGTTATTGCTAAGAAGATCGAAGGAGAAGAGGTCGAATGTATCAAAAATAAATTTTTAATTTTTTAGTTTTTTTGAAAAAACATTGAAAATATTAAAACAATACAAATGTGTCAAAAATATATTTTTTTATTATTTTTTTTTCAAAAAACAAGAAAAAAATTATAAAAAATTCATGTTATAATACTTTTCATAGAGAATTTGGTGTGTGGTGTGCCTCCCTATTTTGACTTCAGAAAATATGACTAACAACATGTTTGTTTTAATTAACGAATAACAAAAACAATGGGCGAATTGATGATGATTTGTTGTTAGTTATAAGATATAAAAATAAAATAAAATAAGTAAGGGTATATTATGTCTCCATAAAAGATGAACACCACGATAACCTCTCAAAAGAGTAGATAAACACATGGCTACCAAGTGTGAAATGGATAGCTATTGAGAGCATTTCCAGATGCGATGGATCATCACAGGAGAAGGAGCAGCATGATTTTAAGACCCGGCCCGGTTCAAGGCGGGATCAGGATTTTGATTAGGTTATTGGGTTGATGAATTAAATTTTATTTTTAAAAAAAATTAAAATGATATTATTTTAATAAAAAAAACAAAAAACAAAAAATTAATTGATTTTTAACTGGATCAACTTGCTAGGTCAGTCAAGTTATATCAAGTTTTTTTTTAAGTCAGCCGGATCTCGGATCACCCCACTTTACCGGGCCGGTTTCGAAACTCTGAGGAGGAGAAGGGGACAATTCTGTGTGGAGCTTTGCATTGGAGGAGAAGAGGCACGCCAGAGAGAGGCTTTGAAAAGTGAGAGAATGTTGCGGCAAGTGAGGGCTAAAAGTACTTATTAGTTAGGGGGTGATCTGACAAGTGGTACCTATGGTGAGATTACTTCCTGTGCCGTGCTATCCAAAATATACGTGTCAAGGGATAAGAATACCCGGAGAGTACAGAAACTTGGGAAATAATTGGCGCGAAAAAATGGAAAATCATGATGGAGAGATAAACTCTTAAATGAGTGAATAGTGAAAAGATAATAAATAAGATATTTATGAATTTTGAGAAAGATAGTCGACTTGGAGTGCGGGGAGAGGTTGATTTTTAAAATATTTTTTATTTAAAAATATATTAAAATAATATATAATTTTTATTTTTAAAAACATATAAAAATAATTCAAAAAATATTATAAAAAATCTAAATTTTAATAAAAAAAGTATTGAATCTAAACACCAAACATAAGATTTTCATGTAAAGGAATGGGTTGACATTATATTTTCAGGAGAATGAAGGAATATACTCTCTAGAATTATTAGAATTTTAAGAGGATGTTTGAGAAAATAATCATAATTGTTTTTTAAAATATTTTTTATTTAAAAATATATTAAAATAATATTTTTTATTTTTTATTTTTTAATATCAGGGAACATTCTAAGTCACCCTAACTATTCTTACTGAGCATTTTCAATTGTCCAGAACTTGATCATGAGTCTGGCCACATTTCCCTGATTAGCCTATGTAAGTCCAAATCCTACCCTTCAAAATGCTAGTGAATCACACATATGATTACATTTGATTTCTAGTTTAATGATGTATTACATGATGTTTTTAATTTTTTTAAAAAATATATGAGAAAGTTTAATGATGTATTACATGATGTTTTTATTTTTTTTAAATATATGGGGGTGTTTTTTTATTGAGCATGTTAAAATTATTGAAAGACTTTAAAAAAATATTATTTTAATGTTTTTTAAGATAAAAATATTTTTAAGACTCACAAAAATACAAGTAGAAATACAATATCAAATAAATAAGAATAATAAAATAAATAAAATAAAGAATATAAATACGTGAATAAGTCCAAAATGGCAAAGTAGAAAGCAAAAAAAATAAAATGAAATGAAATCTTAACTAGATCCGAGAAAGAGCAATACGGAAAAGAAGAAGAAAAAAGACAGAACACATGGTTAGGGCAACTTTTGTCTAAATTATACCTAACTTAATAAAGTACATTTGAAAATGTCTTCTTTCTCACCCGATGTCCTCTCGTTAGGTTCCCTCAAATTGCGGACACAAACCATTCCACTAACATGGATGCAAATTTATATCTCTAAATGTCTTGCCTCTCCTCATTGATTCCATCGTCTGCCGCTGTTGACCATGATTTAAGGAAGATTTTAATGTTGACTTAAACAAAGACAACCCTGCAATCCTCCATTGCTCCTGCCTCGTTAATTTCACTGAATTACATAAATTGTCGATAATTTATGTTAAATAATTTTATATAGAGTTAAAGTATCAAATCAATTGAGATTTGGTAAGACACCACGATATTTGCCAAAAATTGTTAAATTTTTTTTGTTATTATTTATTAATAATTTGTGAAATTTTTATTTAGTAAGAATTTCTTTTTACTAAAACAATATAAGTGGCAACAATTGAGAATCTCTCGTTTGTTTTTTCTGATTTACATAAAGATTGGACAATTAGATTTGTTTCTGGCTTAATTTTGGACAATTAGATTTGTTTCTGGCTTAATTTTTTTAATATGTTAATATATTAACAAGTATAATTTTTAATTTAATTTTGAATCATATTAAAATTTTACCAAAAACTTTTGAAAGCTATATTTCATATAAAGTTAAAGTGTCAAATCAATTGAAATTTGGTAAGACACCACAATATTTGCCAAAAATTGTTAATTTTTTTTTATTGTTTAATAATAATTTGTGAATTTTTTATTTAATAAGAATTTTTGTTTTTACAAAAACAATATAAGTGGCAACAATTGAGAATGTTTTAGCAAGAGTTTCTATATAGCAACTTGTATTTCTTTTAATTTTGATGGCTTTTTATTTGACAAGGTTTTTTTTTATTATTTAAGAATATTAAAAGCAGTTTTGAGCTTATATTTTTTAATACATAATTTTACATTGATAAACACAATTCTTTAACTAACTATTGGATTAGGTTAGAATTTCACCATAAGATTCTAAAGATTTTAATGGTCTTGTTTTATATGAAATTAAAATTTCATTACTAGTAATAAGTATTAGGAAGTCCTTGCAATAAAATTTAGAAGATATTGTGTGATAATTGTATTAATTTTTTAGTGGATTTATGATTCTTATTTTTATTTTATTTGGAATTTTTTTAGCATTTTTAGGATATTTTTACCTATTATAATGCAATGGCCTTCCTCAATTACTAACATGTGAGTTGCACACGCAAATTAGTTTCTTTTTAATCTATTATTTGATTTTCTAATAACTCTTTAGTTTGGTTATGAATCTTATCATGTTAAAGTTTAATAAAGGCTCAATCAAAAAAGAAAAAGAAAAAAGAAAGAGATAAATAACCCAACTAAATTAGTTTATTGTAGTTATATTTATGATTAGAATTGTACAAATTAACTTGGATTGTGAGGGATTGATTCAATAAATATTTTTTTTAATGCTAAACCATTTTTTATCCATTGTTTGGGTTGCATAAAGATTTATTTCCACGTGGACAATCCCAATTTAGAACTCCGCTTTCTTCCCCATGATGTCTCTCTACCGCTGTTAGCTACAATTTCTTGGGTTTATTTGTATTCATCTTAAATTAATTCGAAACAAGAAAAAAAAAACATGGGAAGAAGGGATCCTTTCAAATTGATATTCCCTGAACTTGTATGTAAATTGTGCTGGCCAAGGATTCATACAGCAATTAATATACCTTTGCAGCGTATGAAACATGGAATTGCTTGCTTCTTGGTTGGGCTTTGAAATAGTTTCCGTGCCAAATTGAGAGAGAGACGGACGAAAGAGCAAATTCGCTTTGTAATCTTTTGTTAGAAAGAAGACACAACACTCTTGTACCCCACCATTTACAGTCGGTGCCGGACAACGCCTGCCCGCCATCACCCAATTCATATCTCAGCTGAAGGAAATATCAGGAAATTTGGGACCCCGAATGCAGCGTCGGGACGTTTTGGACCCCTCGGAGCCCTTTCCTTAATACACGGGTAACATCGAGCATGTCCAGCCCATCCTAATTAGTGCTTTATCTTTTAGAAATTCTCAATTGGATACTCTCATCCATGGTTTAATTAAGAGAATTTAATGTTTTCTGTTAAAACCCATTTGAGAATTTTGATCTATTGATGACCCAATTAAGATAAACATTGTTTGGTTTGGAGATAGGTGGATGGAAATTAATGAATAAGTTTGTGGATAAATTTGGAATCTCCAAATATATTTTATAATAGCCATAACTACAATCAAATAGATAATGCGCATACTCTTTGAGCTTGAGATATCTCTTTGGAGTTCCTTTCTTCAACCATGATTATAATATTTAAATTCACCGATGGTACATTAAGAGTTAAAAAAAACCTTACCGGACAAAACTAAAATTAAAAAATAATTAGATATAAACTTAATATCAAATTACCCTTTGGTCAAAACATAATAAAAAATAAAATTAGATTTAAGCTTAATTAGCCATGTAATTAACCACTTACAATTTGTCATATTTTCATAATATATTGGCTAATTGGTTAAAGAAGCTGGCTTCATTTCTTAACCTTTTAGGTTCAAACTTTAGGACTAGCATGTAGAAAAATTATTAAATTTTCATGAATGCACTATATTGATAAAGAGGTTTTAAATCCATTAAAAAGAAAAGGGCGTTCTTGTACAAAATCCCTGCCACTTTACAGTTACAGCGAGCGCCGAGTGGAGGACATTGATGTGATCAGAACATTCTCGCTGTCAAATGCCACCATCACATCGAAGAGAGATTCAAACTCGAGGTGGGAGATCTTCAGAGTATAAACCTCTCCCTCGGCCTCTGCCTTCGTTAGGGTAAGGACTGATTTTGGACAACTTCTTCTAAATTCTTTCCTGGGCTCATATATTCTGTATATGTTAAATTGAAGACTTCTGCTAATACGATGAAAAAAAGCAGGGAACTTGCACTTGCAAGTCATACTAATCTCAATTTCCCTTGGTCTCTTTTATTCTGCTTTAATTAACTTCCACACAGCGAACGGACACTGGTGCAGTGCATGGTCATTTTGGGCCTGGTTTGATGCCCCTTCATATCAATATTATTGGGCTTAGCCTGATGCCATATTTATTTGGGTTATGTCCTCAATTGGCAAAGCCATAATCCGAACTAGCATCAACCAAGTTCCCACTCACTGTTTTGCTAAATGAACCGCTCTGCTGGAATCGTTTTGTACGAGATTGTAAACCTGGTGGATTCTCATGGCCCCTATGACTTTCTGTTAGTTAATTGTTCCCTTGTTCATGTGATTTTTCACAATTGCCTAGAGCTTTACGGCCAAGGATTCAATGGCTTGGACTAGTCCAGTTGTTTATAAAATTGGGAAAGAGATTTAGTAGCAACACAACAGTAAATATGACTCAAGAAAAAAAAATATTTAAAGAACAAAGTCCCAATGAGAATTGAAATTCTTGTCCCAGAAGATCGGAAAAAACATAGTTTCCCTTGTATCGTCTTCCCCTGTACCGTCTTTGTTCTGCTTTTACCTGCTGCGTGCATAAGAACATGGCCAAATGCCTGCAAAAGGAAAAGACGTGGTGGCAAGAGCAACGACGACATTCATATGTTCCATTTTCTTCAGCGCATTGCAGCGAGGGGGTTCCTCTTCCACTGTAGAACACGGTGGTCCGTTTTCGTTCTTTCCTGCAACTTGGTCCAGGGAAACTTGTGCTTAGCCATATGTCGTTTGCTTGCAGCCACTCCCAGATAATCTCCCTGGCCCTGTCACACACACACGTGAGATTTTCATAAATCATCTTTCCTTTATCGCCATATAATTTAATAAAATACTGATTAATGATTTAAAAGGACTTTGAATTGATAGCTTATCATTTATCATTTCTTTACCTTGATGCAGAGCCCTTCTTCAACATCACAAATGGGGTAATCACTGGGACAGCAGTACACAGAGTCGGCGCAGCAAACAGCATTCTCATATGCACAGCAACCGTAGACAAGACAGTAATCAAAGACCTTAAGAATGCAACAGCAAGTCTCATCACTCGGGCAGTAGGAGAAGTCTCCACAGTCACTTGGTTGAGGGGAGGGGGGAGGTGGCACTGGTGTTGGTGGAGGTGGAGGTGGAGGCGGTGGCGGTGGCGACGGAGGCGATGGAGGACTAGTTGGAGATGGTGCAGAAGCTTCTTTTGTTGGATATGAGGCCATTGCATTGATTGCACATACACCATAAGGTAAATCAGTGTTCCTCTTTATATAGAAATATCCTTCAATTCCCCATGATGTGCCCCACGAATTCTTCACTATCCAATAATCTTCACCATTTTCTGAACCATAGCCAACTATCAAAACAGCATGATCAATGTCATCTGGATCATCAGAGCAGTCACCATCATAGATTCCCTGAGCAAGTCATAACAGTCTACTTTTATCACCCGCTTTTGATCAAGAATCTTAATTTCCAAAGACGTACGACAGAGAAGAGATACTTACACCAGTATATAGTTGGAAATCTATCGCAGAACCATCCATACCAACACTAATGGGTTGTTGAGCAGCAGCACACAAGAGTGCACTGTCCGTTTCATCTACATCTTTATACCCGTCAATGGATACAACTTTTATTTCCTCCTAATCAAGCAGAAACACCATCAATGAGACAAATTAGATACATTCAGAATTTTCGTGAAGTAAAAACGTTAACTAATATTCCTGTAAACTTAACCTACTGAGTATAAATCAACATCAAGAGGTTATATTGATACAGGGGGACCAAACCTTGGCTGTGTTGCAGGTACCATCAACTCCTGTATACGGATAATTAGCTTCTGTATCGATTCCACCATTGTTTATAACCCATTCGAAAGCATAGTCCATATAGCCTCCTTCACACCCATAATTGGTTGTATCACAGTCTACAAGCTCTTGCTCTGAGAGGCTAATGAGGTCGCTAGTGACAATGGCATTTATTCCTTCTATGGCTCCAGTTGTGGAGAATGACCAACAACTTCCTGGGAACATTTCATGTCCAGACCACATTATTGTTTTCTCACACAAGCATGTCAAGACATAAATCGGATAACATTGGATGTGGGGAAACTCAGAATGAATTTTCCTTCCTTTTTTGACATAACATTGTAATTAAGAAATGCGAGAAATAGAATAGCATAACTAAAACTTTAGTAATTAAATACTAGAAATTCATGTACTGAATATTGAGATATTCTACTTAAGGTTATTTTTTACATGATTTTTGGATTTTGATTTAAGTTGCTCTTGAGTTTTTATTTAAGGAAAAATCATAAATTTGTTTGATTAGACTTAACTTTAACTTAAATAAACAAGTTTATTTCAAGATCTTGCTTTTTATCCATTTTTAAAAAAAAATTTATTTAAAGATTCTAACTTGTAGGATCTCTCTTCCCTTAAAAATCATTTTAAGTCAATTTTTATCAAATATACATCTAAATTTACTCATTTTTAACACACAACTTATTTATAAAATGCATCCTTTTAAATTACAACTTAAAATAAAAAATATTTTTTCATAATTAATGTAAAATATATTCTTAAATATTTTTGGTAAGTAATTACTACTCATTCTTAGCTTTAGAATATTTGCATTTGATAATACGTGAATGGTATTCATAAAAAATATTTGTCAATTAAAAATATATAATTTTTAAAAAATTTTAACATTAAAACTATCCAAAATACATTTAAAGTAAATATCAGTTTTATATTTTTTTAAATGAAAAAAAAAATTAAATACAAATTCAAACGTGAAAACAAACACATTCTTTGGCTTGTTCGAGGCACATGTCGTTGGATGGGCAAATGACATTCCATGTATATCAAGAAGAGAATCCTTCTTCCATCCTCTGACTTCGAGAGTAGAGCATGTGAAGCCGAAAACAAGCCACGCCAATCATTTTCTATTTCTCGATAAATGACATGATATTATGCACTTAGAAAACGGGGAATAATAATGATTGGACTGTATTTGCCCACCGGTCAAAGACAGAATATGGCCACTTGATTGGATTTCGATGCGTACAAAAGCAGTGGTTTTTTTTTTAAAAAATATTTTTTAATATTAAAGTAATTTAAAAATATTTAAAATAAAAACATTAAATTTTAATATAAAACAGAAATTCAATAAAACAATTCAGGTCCAAAGGTTTGTTTTAAGGCCTAGCTTCCTTTTTTGAAATTATAATATTGTGCTTGAGAATAGTTATGAAAGTTTTTTAAAATATTTTTTATTTTAAAAAATATATTAATAATATTTTTTTATTTTTTAAAAAATATTTTTGAGAACAATATATTAAAATAATTAGAAAAAAATAAAAATATATTAATTTAAAATAAAAAAATATTTTTAAAACACAACATCAAACATACATAATGCTATTTCTATCACACATATTTATGCTTGCGAAATTTAAGGAAGGAAATTAAGCAAATAAAAAACATAAGGATTTATTAAAAATGACCCAACTTCTCAAACTAATGTTTTCTCGGCTTAGGGATGATAAATATCGAAACATCTGATTAATCATTTACATTTAGCATTATATAAATTAATCTGTACTTGCTGACATTTTACGATCGAAGGTTTGTAGTAAAATCCCTCGATAGACAGCGGCATTTCCTATTATAAATCTTCCTTAATTGCATGAATTTATCGAGGGAAGCTTACCGCAGTCTCCTTGGTCCTTAACAGCAGTGACAACTCCCTTCTTCCTCCAATCCAAGCTGGAAGGTGCATCGCACGACTGCAAGTTTCTCCGACTCCTGTCTTCTGCATCAAACCTCCTTTTGTTGATGGGTTTCTTCACCTTTGACAGATAAAGTTCCTTGAACTCCTCATTGCTCAAATCAGCAAATTTGTTCAACCCCACTTTATGCCTCAGAGTTGTTTCCTTTCCTGTTTTCTCAATTATATATTTCAAGTTCCTCTTAAAATTCCCGAACCTCTTCTCTGCCTCTTCTGCATGTTTGTAAACCTTCTGGTGCCTATCTCTCCATCGTTGAAAGATTTCAATGATGCTTTCATCTGGTGGAAGCTCACTCAAGTCATTGCCAACTATAGAGTACTCACTAGGGAGGCTAGAAGACACGCATGTTAGCCCAGCTAGAAGCAAGAGAATTAGATGAACCATTTGGGATTTCTTGAAATATTCCATCTCTGATAACATTGATTTTTCTGATCTGTCTACACTGCAATTTTATATGGAGAATTTATAAGGTGAAAAACTACAAGCCCGACCAAGCCTACCAGTCAGCTCAGGAAAAACGTCCTCATCTCTCACTTTCCGCCGTTTGCATTAAAAATTGGAGGGAGGGGTAACATGATCTGAATTTTCAAAGTGACCGAAACGACTTTTGAGTTTGGAAGTGATTGAATCATAGGAACTGTAAAGGGTATTATGGTAGTTAAAACTGTACCACTTGTTCATATCTTTCTCGTAGCACCAAACTATTTTGGGTAGGTGATCATCTGCTATTCATATCCCTGGACTTGTGAGTGGCGCACAGGCAGAGAGCCCGAGACATCTACCAGTCAATCTAACACGAAAAACGTGGTTCTCTTTTGTTGTGTGTAAATGTGTGTAAAAGATCTTATGTTTTTTACGAGTGGGGCTTGCCTTATGGGCTCTCTTCGAATATCTTCTTGAAGCTGGCCTTCATTTCTTGAAAAAGCTCTCTGATTAATACTTTTAAGTACTGCACCTGCAGCAGCACAAACATCGTTCTGGCACTCTTAAATCGGCTGTCTCAATTATGAAAAAAATGTATGTTCACAAATTTAAGATAATTTCTTGTTGTGGAATGAAATGGTTTTAAGCTGCAGTGGATAATCCCTAGATATAATTCAATTAGTTAGGTTTTAGATTTATTCTTCATATTACTAATTTGAGTATCATAAACTTTATAATTATTGAAATATTATCTAGTTATTAACTTCAACATCTAGAGAGATTAGTCAAAATATATAAGCTGTTCTAGATATCAAGAATTAAAAAAAGAGAAGATAATATGGGAATGGTGATTGGTCAAAATCAATTATAAAAACTGGTCTAGCTACTAGTCTGGCATGACAAAATTGCAGCAAACTGGTAGATGGATCGTTCATTTATAGTTTTTGACACTTGCCAACCAATTCACATATACAGCGTCAATTTCGTTCACCAGAACCATTAGATCAAGGCCAAAATGATACAAATTTCAAACATTCTCTAAAATATTCATATAAAGTAATCCAAAACCTATTATTTACAAGGAAGTCGGTTATGTGCATTGTTCTCTACCCCACTCATGGACTTATTTTATCCTCCTCCTCTTGCCTTCGAAAACAAAAAAATTGCCTCATCTTTTATTAGTAGATGATCATTTCCATTCATAAATGGATTCATCCGTTCATGAGATTCGGTAAAAAAGAAAAAGAAAAAGTACTTAATAGCTGAGTATTTCAATTCATGACGGCTGCCATTATCCTATACGAATAGCCTTCTTTATTCGAAGAAAAAGAATAGGAGGATTTCAATCCAACTACATAAGTACTGAGTATATTTTTTGGATTTATTGACTTTATGAACTATTAACCGTTGAACGTCAAGAAATTAATTGTAAGACCAAGTTTAGCTCCACCCACATTTCGCCACGGGTGGAAAAATCTTTCAAGTAAAAATAAAATAAAATATACAAGTTTTTTAATTTAATTTTTGTAAATTCTAAATATAAATAAAAAAATTTACGAGAAATATTTATGTCTGCAAAAAACAAAGTGTTGGCTTGTCTATTTAATTTGTCTACCTGCAGATGTTATTAACATATTTTTTTATATTAAACAAAAAATATAACCGCGAATCATAAATTTGATATTTATATATATAAAAAATATATATATTAATAAAAATATATAAGATCTCAAAATAATTTTTAACCTAACTGGAAAATTAAATGATATTGCTATTACTACAATGAAACATCAATTTCATAGTTTGTTTGGAATAAATTTCTAAAAACAAAAGGCATAAATAAACAAAACATTAAAAAATAAATTACAAAAGAATAACAAAATAAACATAAAAATTGGTATAAATAGACCAAGTGTAAAACATAAAAAAAAAATACTTTTTCTAAAAAGAAGTGTAAATAAAAAAAACTATAAAAACATTAAAAACATGAATTTGGCATGTAGGTTCTATTTTTGTTTTTTTTAAATCAGGTATGCAAACTGCTCCAATGTGTTTTTTACATGAAAAAATAAAAGTGTCATTTGAAAAGCTTATGAATTTATCTAACTAAATAAATCGATAATGATTTACGTAAATAAAAAAATTCATGAACAATAACCACGAAAAAAACTGTAAAGGTGAGATATTTACCCGATTCTGTTTACTAAAATATTTTATTTAAATAAATAAAAGATATATCCATCCTAAAAAATTCATGGCTTAAATGATAATTACAAATAAAAATGATTGAATAAACTCACACCATAAAAAATATTATAAAAGGAAAAACTCATTAGAAAAATATAAGGAATAAACACTTGTTGATGTGATGCAAATATATAAAAAAAGATAAAAAAAAAAAAAAGAGAGAGCCTTGAGTATATTCGATAGCCAACCTCAATGAATAAATCATACACATGATTGGGGATTTGAAATTCAGATTATCCTGTAAATAGCAAAGCAAAAAAAAAAATTAGCATAAAAAAGTAGGTTTTTAAAAATGCTTTTAAAAAAAATCAAAATAGACCCGAGTTAATTTTTCAAATCTATAACCTGGACATGATGATTTTATCAAAGACAAACCTGAAAAAATAAAGAAACAAGATTTTAAACAAAAAAAATTGACGGCTAAAATTAAGAAAAAAAAAGTTAATAAAACAACAATGCAAAACAAAAAAAATAGCAATTAAAAAAATTAGCACTAAATTCAACACAAAAAATAATTGAAATTAAATGTTTAAGAATGAAATTGAAAAAAACAAATTAACTAATAAAATGGTTAAAAAAAAATTAAAAGAATTAGCACCAAACTTGACAAAAAAATGTAATGAAAAGAGATGCTCAAAGATGGAATTGAAGAAAAATAAATAAATCAACAAAAAAATAAAAAATAAAAAAATAGCAAATACAAGAATGAGGAATAAATTTAATAAAAAAAATAACAAAATTAAACAACCTAGGATGAAATAAAAAATAAAATCTAATTAGAAACAATCAATGTAAATAAAATCATTGCAATTAAGAGAAGAATGACTAAATAAAAAAAAAAGAAATTGAAGGGCTGATATAATTTTATAAATGGCCAACACATAATCCAAGAAAAAAAATAGCAAAAAAAAAAATCAATTAGCACCAAATGAGACATTACTACTAGACATGCATCACACATAAAGAAAAAAGATGTCAAAATACATTAAATGATATGGTGAAAGTTTGATTTCAACAACTATTGTCAGTCGCATGTGTTGCTTGATGTGTGCCAAACATGTGTTAGTAGTCTTATTTATGTGCATAATACTAAAAATACCCCTATGACTAAGCAACATTAAAAAACAAATTCTTATGAAATCATAATCAAGCCCTTAAAGCCAAGGCTAAAAAAATTCAATACCAAGGGTAATAAAATAATTCAATTGTTCATAAAATTAAAGAAAAATAAAAATATCCCTAGAACTAAATAACAATAATAAAAAAACCACTAGAAAATGATAATCAAGCCTTTAAAGCTAAGGCCAATAAATTTGCATAGTAAGGGTTAAAGTGTAATTCAATTGTTTATGATAAAATTGAAATTACCATACGACATCCCTTGGACCAAAAGTTTTGATTGATTGTTTACTCTATAAGGACAATATGATAATTGCATTATTATTAAAAAAATAAAAAGATGATGCTATCCAAATAAATCAAGAATAACAAATTGATTAAGTATAAAGATCATCCAACTCCTCAAGTAAAGTTTTAAAGATTAAAGAATGAAGGGTTATTTTCACTGTAGCCTTAAATATATTTCACTATGGATGGGCTACAATAAAAAACTCATGTAGTTTAGTATTTTATTTAATTAAATATTAATTAAATTTGGCAAGTAATAAAGATTGTAATAAGGGAAATAGATCATAAAACTATGTGAAGAAAGAATGATGCAGTCGGAAGCATAATAAATACAACAACAAGCATAAAATGATTGAAATAGATTTTTTACAAATGTAATTTTATTTTTTTATTTCAAAGTCTAATAAGCTATGCCTTATAAGTTTTTAAATAGGCATGAAATTGATTTTAACAAAGAAAAAAATCAAAATCCATAATCAATAAAAAAACTAATAAAAAAGTTTAACAATAATATAAAATCATATTGTTTTTAATATTTCTCTTCAACTAATGTCATAAATGGTAGGCTCTTTAATGATAAAGCACCTAACATAAATAAAAACTTCAAAATTAAAGGAATATGGAAAATAGACTGATAAAAAAGATAAAAGTACATTTTTACTAAATAAAACTAACGCTAATATAAAGCAAATAAAAAATAAAATAAAATAATAAAAAATATGAGTGAAATAAAATAATGCATATATGATAAGGTCTTTAAAAAATGAATTTTTTACATAAGTATTCATAAGCAAAAGGGCAAGAATATAGTTTTATGAAACAAAGTTATCATGAATGTGAAACTAATAAAGAATAAAAAATTCAAATTACATAGATGAATACTAACCAATAAAGAATAAAAAATTCAAATTACATAGATGAATAGTAACCATGTATGGATTGTGTAATGTTTATTATTTTCAATTATAAATAGTAACTTTCATGCAAAACCTATAATAAAAATATAAAAAGAGAAAGGAGAAGGATATAGCTTGCTTTTTATGTCGAGCCCTCCTTGCAGATGCTTGATATAGCTTGCTAAATTTGAGTCACAACAAGTTAGGTTGTAAACTTAACATGCTCACTCAAGTTGACTCAAATATATATATATGTATATTTTTTTTTTTGCTTTTTGTTTTATTTTTTCACAATGGGTTAGCTTGCAATTGAGTTTAGTTAATATTTTCCTTTTTGTTGGAATAATTTTTTTCCAGGTTCTCATGAAAACTATTTTTTTTTTTGTGTGTATTTTGAACCATTTACTTTCAGTACATGTTATTTTATTATCTAATTAAATAATATCGTCTTATTTGACTCATTCAAATTTATAGCCTACGTCATGGATTTTTTTTACTTCTTTAAAATATGCTTGTATCACGTAAACATCTTTTATCTTCAACATACTGACATAAGATGAAAAAGAGTTGTAGAAGGTGTAAATAAGAACCTAAAGAAGATCATTTAGAAAATTATTGTCATTTATAAAGATTGGCATGAAATTCTTTCCTATGTGTTCATGCATGCCATACGATAATTAGAACATTAATAGTAGCAACTTTTATTCTCTACTATGTGGAATGGAGATAATGATGCATGTAAAAGTAAAAATCTCATCATTGAGGGTATTGATGGAAACAGGTCTAATGGATTAACATGGAATAAAATTCGATATAAATACTTAAACTTGAATAAAAAAAAAGTGACTTATAGTCATTTCTCATAACCCAATTTTAAACGTCATTTACAAAATATTTTCTAAAACTCCAAAATCAAAAGGCAAACAAATTCAAATATTATGTTTTCAATGCATTTTGGCCATTCACATACCTATTTGTGATTTTTTTTACTATTTTCTCTTGTTGATGTCTTCTTAAAAAACTCAATAACTCAAAAATATGTTTATGACATGTGTGCTCCAATTTTGTAAATCTTAACATCTTTTGAAAAAATAAAAATTAAAAATATGTTTTCAACACATTTCAGTCATTAACATGTCAATTTCATAATTCTTAATTGCTTTTTTATCTAATTAACTTTAATGTTTTTTTTTTAAATCAAAAATAAAAATTAAAAAAATAAATAAGGAGCAAAATGGGAAAAGGGCTAAAGTGCAAAATAAAAGGAATGAAAGACTATATTATCATATACAATAGGGATATTCTTAGGATATACTTAGAATAAATGATTAACAAAAAACATTACTATGTTGAAGGATACAAAAAAGAGTGAATAGTGAAGATAAAAGAGGGGAAGACATCATATAAAAAAACCTAATCTCTTCCATCAAAAACCCTAGTCACCATAGAGAGAAAAAAAGGAAAAAAAAAACACTCTCATGGAACCTTATTGACAGTAGTGGTTAGTCAAAATCTAGAAATTATTTAAGAAAAAACACCCTCATTATCGAATTGACTTTGATATTTATTTGTTTGGGTTTGGTGGTGACTTAACAATTGCAGTGGCAATGGTTTGGTGGTATAGTGGTGGTTGTGGTGTGATTCTATGCTGGCATTGTTAATAATTGTGAATAAAATTTTGATTAGTATATAATAGGGTTTGTTTATATAATTAGAGTGAGGGTGTTTCTAGTGATTGTAGATAAAAAATGGATAAAAAAATGATACAAGTTGTTTAAGGGTTGTTACTGTGGTTATGATGTTGGTTTGTAGATTGAGTTTTAATTGAAGAGAGAGTTGTAATAAAAAGGAGGATGATTAATGTGTTAAAGAGGAGAAAAGAATAATTGAGCAATACTAAAGTGATTGTAATGCAATGTTCATAAGGAAATGAAAGGTTTAGTAGGTTGTGTTATTTGTTGGAGGATTCTATCAAAAGAAAGAGTTATAAGATGAAACGATGTGTGGATAGTCTTTATTTTGTAAATTCTATTTTATTCTTTATAATTTTTAAAATGAACCTTTTTTTATTTTAGTTTTTTTCTTTAAGAATTTTGACTTGTTTTATTTTTTAATATGCAACTTGTTATTTTTTTTATTTGTTCTCTCTTTTTTTCCCTAATTTTTATTTTTATTTTATTTCTTTTCTTCTTTTTTTGTCACTAATATTTCCTGCTCATCATATTTGCTTTTCTTTGCTCATCCTATTTGCTTTTCTTTTATATTATATTTTTGCTTTTCTTTGCTCATCATATTTGCTTTTCTTTTATATATATATATATATATTTTAAAAGCTTGACACTAGATAAAATATGCAAAAAGTATTAAAATCATTAAAAGTCCTTAATGTTTTTGAAAAATTGACTAGGTTTTACAAAGAAAACAAATTTTTAGAATTTTTGTATTTTTTTATTAAAAAAGAAACAAGAGAAGTCAAAAACAGAATACAACAAAAAGTACATGACTTCAAGACACCTATAAATCCTCTCTTCCTGTTGCAACTACTAACCCAAGTCCCTTCAAAAATCACTATTACACACATTGATTACTTTACATATGCCCTTTTAAATGAAGTAGGTGAAGATCACCAATAAGTTGTAGCTTTGTAGGCCTTCATATTAATAAATTTGCAGGTGAAATAGGACAGCTTTATTTAAAAAAAAAAATACAGATGAAGAACAATAATTGTATCTTACACACCAAATTCATTCAACAAGAAATCACTCACCAGGCCTAAAATGACAACAGAGAATCTAAAAGTGAATTCCAAGCAATGACTACTCATCTACAATTTCATGAATCCTACTCAGTTCAATAAATTGACAGTTGAAGTAAGTTGCAGGGAAAGAAAGAGGGTCACCACAAAAACTTCTACGCTATACAGCTAGTCTGAATCCAACAGGATGGCTAAATTGTGATGGCGCCATCTGCTAGCCAACCAAATGTCAGAAGAATGCTTAATCTGG
>NW_011500047.1:8379-21176 GCF_000495115.2 Populus euphratica | reverse complement strand
TATTGCACTACAGTTGGTTTGAATCTCCAAGCCATAACATGAGGTCACTTTTAAAGCCATCCAAACACCACAAGCAAAAGATAAATGCTTATAAGTTTTTGGATAAAGAAACATATCTTGACAGGAAATCAAAGGTCTTCCTAGGTGATTGGAAGCTAAAATGAGAACAGGTGGCTTTCCCCTTGCATAGAGGCCAAATTCTATCTGCATAGGATTTAGACTACCCCTTAGGCTAAGATAGTAACCTTAAAAAGAGTAGATCCTCTCCCATACACTATTCAACAATCGAATTTCTATATAAAAGAACTAAAACTTAAATATAACACGAGGGCCTGATCCCAACCTTGTCTCTTTTTTTTCTCCTTTTCTTATCAACAATGAAACTTGTGTAACCCCAAAGAGCAAGAATCTCACTGGTAAATGCAATTTTTTACACCTAAATTCAACACAAGAATATGGTGACAAAAGCATAACATCTAATCTCAAACCCCAAAATCAAATATGATCTTGCACAGAATCTGCAAATCCTGTACATGAAACACATAGACTTGCTATAGAGGAATCCTAACTAAAAATATTTATCAAAAAGAAATCGGTGCTATTCAAGGACTCAGGAAATATGAGATAGGAAGAACAAAAATTGCAAAGTAGAATCAACTCCACTAGATACCCTTAGTTCATCCTTTCAATTTCAATTAAAGAAGCACTCCGCAAAGAGTAGATTAATTAATAATCATATAGTGATTTTAGCACTCTTACTAACAGCATTTGTAAATTAAAAATATTAAACAGACCAGGGGTTGTATGCCATGCTGATTTATATTTTGCAAAGGATGTAATGAAAACAACAAAAGGTCAAAGCATCACAAAGTTGGATACAACAGAATGATGGTTTTGCAAACCAAGCATGATCCTACCTCCCCAACATCCCTCTCCCCCGTTAACTAACCAAGTAAAGTGCCATGATCTAATGCATATAGATTGTTCAATCAGTCAAACATAATGCATGGCGATGCATGTAATTCAACAATAGAGAGGTTGATAAATAGCATTATCAATTAATGTCCATTTCATTTCTATTGTACACTGAAGGCATTAACTCTTAATGTTATGCTTATTCGATAGCACTTGTTTGGTCCATCACAAAACATAAGATAAAGGACTTTCAAATTTATCAAACCAATTCTTAAAGGAGCGCCATAGTTTCGCATCTCATACATGAGAGGAAGGAAGTCAAATTTTCATTTAGAAAGAAAATTTCCACCCGAACTATGTGAAACATTCCTTATTATACGTCGAATGAAAACAAGTCAAAGAAGATACAACTCTCAAAAAATCAAGGAAGCATCAAACAACACAAACTCTTTCGTGTTATTAAAACTGATATACAGGGTTATTCAGCACCTTATTCAACAAAGTCATCCATGGTGACAAATCTCGCAACTACCAGATAAATAAACAACTACAAGAACAGCCACATTTATACTTTTACTACTAAACGTACGACTTCCATTCAAAAATACAAAAAGTCTTAACAAAAAGAAAAATAAAGGAAAAAAAGAAACACTTCCCTTTGTCAAGGTGCTCTCGGGTCCGTCCCATGCTGCCAAACATAAACCAACTCATCCCACCCAGTGCTTGCCATCAACCCATCAACAAGCACACTGATATCAACTCCAACAGCAAACTCAGTATGATGATCATACCTCCCAACCAATGCATCTTCAACCATAAAATCCCACATACAAACACTCATATCATACGAACAAGAAACTATCAAATTCCTATGATGAGGCGAAAACTTAACTTTCCTAACAGCATACCCATGTCCATTTAAAATCGAAATCGGAGCTCTGAAACTCCTTACATCCCATACTTTAATACTCTTATCCACCGATGCAGTAGCAATAATACAATCATCATATTTATTCCAATCACAACACAAAATCTCAAAATCATGACCTGGAATAATCATCGTACTTCCCGGCTCACGCACGTCCCAGATTCGCACAGTACAGTCCCCGGAAGCAGATGCAAAAACATCCGTATGCCTCGGGTTCCACGCAGCAGAATAAACACAATACGCGTGCTCTTTAAACGTACGAATACTCGCCGGCCTGTCAAGGGTCCATAATTTAATCGTGTCATCCCAGGAAGCGGTGATAAAAGAATCACGGCGCGTGGGATTGTAATCGACTGAGTGAACTTCACGCGTGTGTTCCTGGAGTGAACGAAGTGGGTTTTGTGTTGGAGGTAAGGCCGTGTCGTAAAGCTTGACGGAGCCATCGGCCACAGCTGCGATTAAGAGGGAATCGTGGGATTCAGACCAGGCAAGGTCGTAGATGCCATCAGCAGTCTCGAAGGAGATGAGTTCGGTTAGAGGGGAGGAGGGTGCTGGGGGTAAGGAGAGGACGTGGAGACGACCGTTGCCGAGGATTCCAAAGTTCTGGGCAGTGGCGACGGCGAGACGAGATTCGTAAAATGGGCTGAATTTGACGGAGTAGCCATTGAATGGGGTTTTGAAGACTGGCATTGTTGGTAATGGTAAACGAGGTGGTTCGAATTTTGGGAATGTTTGGTTTGGTGGTGGACTGGATTGATTTGTTATCTTCGAGAAAGTGGAGGATTAATTCGAACACTGATTATTATCATGTAAAGAATGGTTCAAACGTGCCTTTGTAGGTGCTACAAGAGCGTCAAATTTTTTGAAAAAATGAAAATTGATGTTCAGCTATGCTATTATTTTCAAAGAAATGAGAAAAATCTGAGATGTAATTCATTGAATTGATTGATTTAATAAATTTGATTAAATTAATCATTTAATTAAAAATATATATTGATAGTAAATAAAGTGGAAACAAATTAATTATAAAAAAATAAGTTGATAATATTATATTTAAAAGAAATAAATAGGCATATTGAAGATTTTTTTTATTTATTAAAGTAGGTTTTCGAGCCATCTTCCACACATCTTCAATAATTTCACAGATTTTAAAATTAATGAATATATAAACCTTCAGTGATAATAAAATGTCTCAAACTTATAATTATTAAGAAATAAACTTAAAATCTAACCAGTTAAGCTATCCCTAAAGATTACCTATTGAAGATTTACTATTACTTCATCATAGACATTACCCTACCGCTAAAAAGAGCTCACCAAAACAATTTTAACACTAATGCAAGAGGTTGTATGATGATATCAAAAGGGTTTGCATGTATCGTCAAAGCAACAATCCAAAAAATAAAATCAAATAAAATATCAT
Organism: Populus euphratica; assembly: GCF_000495115.2. NCBI lineage: Eukaryota > Viridiplantae > Streptophyta > Magnoliopsida > Malpighiales > Salicaceae > Populus > Populus euphratica. Next base: position 17,910 of record NW_011500047.1, on the reverse strand, counting down.
GAATTAAGCATTCCATACTTATATCTAATCAACTAATTTAATTTAATTTTAAATCAGAATTTATTTTAAAAAAAAGCTAAATTTAATAAAGAACAACAAATAAAAAGACTTGAGATAACAAGAGTTATTTTTAAAATCAGTGAAAATTTTTATAAAAAAATAAAAAATAATGGAAAGCAATCTCCAATTAAATAAAAGTTGAAGGATAGAACTAAAAGAACATGAGCTTTAAAAAAGAGAGAAGAAAAAAAAATTAGGTGGATGTCTTAAACTTGAGTTAATATCTCAAACTCATTACCTATTAGATCCTAGATTCAATCTCAATCAAGAATTTTAATTCTCAACTAATTTAATATTAAAAAATAAAATTAGAAAAAAATCAATTTAAAAAAATTAAAGTAAAAAAATAGTTTTTTTAAAAAATAAGGTTCAAGTTTGAGGAAAAAAAATAGAAGGATGATGAAAAAAAAAAAAACTAAAGAATGATGAAATCTCTATTTTGATTACCATTACCAACAATGCTAGTTTTCAAGTGACGCACACAATATCTCCTAGTAGCCAAATACTATTTTTTCTAAGTGATGTTACCTCTTAATTCATAGACAACACGTGTGATCAATTAATCCCAGGTTTGGTGCTAGTGGTGTATTTTTTTTCTTTTCTCTCTCCTTGATTTTCACACATGACCTTTTAAATTTTCAAAATAGCTCTTTAATTTGTTTTTCCTTCAAACTTCGTACATGTTCTTTTGATTACTATTTATTTTATATAAAATAATTTGTAATTTTTTTTATTTCATTCTCTTTTAATTTTTTTCATATGACTGATTACATCCTTTAAAAAGAAAAAAAAAAGCAAATCTCTTAAACCTTGGTTAATATCCCAAATTCAAAACTTGTTAAATTATAGATCTGAGCTCATTTAAGAAGTTTGATTTTCAATTTCATCCTTTAATATTTATTAAAATAGAGATTGGAATCTATTTTTTATTTGCTTTTTATCTGATTTATCATTAATTTTTAAAATTACCCGGGTTATCTCAAGTTTTTTTACTTGTCATTCTATATTGAATTTAACTATTACTAAAGAATTTTTTTTAATTAAATTAAATTGATTCATTAAATATAAGCATGAAGGCACGTGCAACTTCTTTTAATATCATCTTGCAATCTTTTGCATCGGTGTTATAATTGTTTGAGTGAGCCTTTTCTAGTGATGAAATAATGTCTACGGTAAAGCAATGATGAGTTTCAAACAGACTTTTATTTTCTTTTCTTTCGAGTATAATATTGATAATTTATTTTTTATAGTTAATTATTATTATTATTTTATATTGCTTTATTTACTTTTGATGCCTTTTTTATCATATTATTAAGTAAATTGAGTTTATTGGCTTCATTCAAGTTAATAATCTTGGTCTCCGATTTCTTTCTTCTTTAAAAACTTCAGCATCGCCTAAACATCCTTTTTTTATATTAGGGAAATTCTGATTTGTCTCGCACTATAAAGTGAGCCACCTATCTAGTTTCATCTAAATCTAAATCTTAATTATAGAAGAAAAAAAAAACTTAGGATGAAAAAGGGTTTTGTTTTGAATAATTTCTGTTTGGTTTTTGAAAATAAAAATAAAAAGAAAGGAAATTTTTGAAAACATAAGCAAAATCCAAATTGAATGCAACACCAACCTAAATTTATATAATGGTCATACCGTAGCATTTATATAATCGCTAGCATATCATAAGGAAGGTAATTGTATATCAAATTTATCATTATTACAGTGCATATGTTCGTTAAAATATAAAGGCTCACATTATTATATTATTATACAAAACTCAAAATATTGTGGCCAAAACACTATATATGTGTGTATTATTCATCTTCTTACATTTTACCATGCACTCATTGTTAAAAAAAAAATCATTTGGTCTTCAAACTTTTTTAAAAAAATTTGCATCATTTTCACCAAATTAAAGGATAATGGAATCAAATTTGTTGGCTACGAACAAAATTGAAAAACTCTGGACCAAATTTGAAATGTGCTATAAATGAGTGATGGTTTCAAAGTTCTCACAAAAAGTTCACTCCAGTGTTCAAACTTTACATATTATACCTCTTCGATCCCTTAAGATTTATGTAATTTAATTTTGCTATAAAAAAATTATTTCTCTTATTTTTTTAGTCCCTAATGTCGCACTCAACATCATGATGACTTTTAAAAATTAAAAAAATAAACAAGTTGACACGACAAAAAGATTGATGTCTTCTCCCAAGTGCAGGAGTGTCGAAGTAATAAATAACCCGGCAAGACCGGGGTCGAACCACAAGGAGGTTAATTGTACAAATTATAAACAACAATAATAGCAATAACAACAATAACTATAATAATAATAATAATAATAATAATAATAATAATAATAAAGAAAGAGAAGAAGAAGAAGAAGATGATGACGATGAGAACTTAGAGATGAAATATTAATGTAAGGATTAAACAATAATAATAACAAATGTCAAGGTTAGAGGTTCCACTAATGGTATATCAAACAAGTATAGTATAAACTCTTATTATTGAATTGGAAACCACACACAAAGGAGGTTCCAATCAGATTATATATTGTTAACATGATTACATTAGTCATCTTATTCAATTAATGCTAATACTTGTAAATCTCGTCAAACATTCATGATTATAACTTATGTTAACAACAAATCAAGTTCCTTTCATAGCTCAGGTGTCGGTTATACCATACATTATGGGCTATGAAAGTGCCAAGCATTTGTTGTACCAAGTGTTATACAACATAAATCAAGATTAATCATTTAACAAGCAAAGTATTAAAGAGTGAACAAGATAACAAATATAAAACATGTTAGTATCAAACATTAAAGTCCATATTAAGTTTACACTATACTTATTCTTACACCATTAGTGTAACCTTTTCACCTTGACATAACTAACTTAGCTAGACATAATGAAAGAAAGCAAAATAGATAAACAAAATAAGAACATAAAAGTTAACTAAGTAAAGGAAAGGAAATGAAAGGCATAAACTTAATATTAATGAAAACAAAGCATAAAAAATACAAAGAGAGAAAGGAAGAGAATGATCTTGATCTGGAAACCAAGATGCCTAAATGCATGGCAAATGCCTCCTTTTATAGGCCAAAATTGAGAACTATTGATTTGATGACTAATTGATAAGTGGGTGGCCAACTTTTGACTTGGTGACAATCCTTATCTTCTCTTGTCTGCCCAAAACGTCATTGATAACGTCAACAGTATTCCGGTTTAGATTACACTGACATCTCTTTTCTAAGTTTGACCATCTCTTTATCCTTTCAATTTCAGTTCTTAAATTCATCAATCAATCCTTTAATTTATGTGATAGGCTTGCATTTAAAATGAACATTTATCATAAATTAAAAGTATCTTATATTATTAGATATATTATTATAAAAAATGCTTTAGTTAAGGAGTTATTGATACTTCAAGTGCAAAATGATGATATAAAACCTTGATAAAAATACACTTTTAAGTACTAATCACAAGTATATGACATCTTGTTCTTATAAGGGAAGGTCTTGTTTGAGGAGTCTTCACCTAGTATTATGGTCACCAAGAACTTTAATTGGTTAACAAAGATTTTATGGTCTAAGATTAATTACGCAAAATATAAGGTATTATCACCCCTAAAATGTCCTACTTGAGGTAGACTGCATTGCTGATTTTGTTTTAAATTATTAAGGGTCTTTTGTGTTATACTATTAATGGTCTGTCTATAACATTTTTTACTCTAGCTTCAGTAAATATTAAGGTTGATATTCCTAACTCTAGCGATAGTAAATATCAAAGTTGATATTTTTTATTTACGTGTCAGTAAATACCGGGGTTGATTTTTCTAAATCTGGTAAATACCAAAAGTCCATACTCATCATCAATTCAATTACATAAAACAATTTTAGATGGGGTTCTAACATAAGTATTAGACCCAAAAATAGCAAAAATAAACATTAGACCCACAAGAAAAAGGCTTTGCCTCTTTTATTTAAAGATCTTATCATTGTTTATTTAAAAAGGTTTTACATGTATATAGGCCTAATGGGCCATTTTATTTGGACCAAGCCTTTGATGGGCTTGATAAAAGTTTATCAAGCCTATAAATGTATGCGATAAAAACATATTTTTTTATTTCTAAGAACACAAACAATTTCTTATAATGCTAAAACATGCAAAAAAGAAAAATATTTTTTTTGTTTGTCTTTCCTTTTTTTATGTTAAGCATGGGAACTAAAAAAAACTAAATTTTGTGAAGAGATAATTTTTTTAAGCTTGATCATTGTCGAAGTTAAAACATTTACTTTTTATCTTCGTGGTTTTAATCATTCAAATACATCTAATAAAATAATACAAACACACACACATTTTCTTTTACTAATCAACCCACACATCCATACAAATTACAAACATTTACATAACATTATTAAAAATATCAAATCATCCAAATCATCCTAAAATTGTTGTAGACCTTCTCACACAGGCTGGGTAAAAACCCAAATAGTTGGAATATGATGGAAAAGCCGTTGGAGCTTCTAAAAGTGTGGAAACACTAACAATGTATAGGTCCTATATACCACCATTATTGTTGACATATAGACTTATTGCTTCCTTTTACCTAAAAATAGAAGAAATTCCAAATAAACATAATTAATTTTTTATCTCTCTTTGGAGGTTGTGGTGACATATTTATCCATTGGTTGTCGTTAGTTGCTGGTGATTGTTGGGGGAAAAAAAGGTCACTAATGGTGTCGATTTTGAAAAAGTAATAGGATGAAGCCACTACCATTGATGGAGATGAATGATGGGCAAGTTGTTGTTGTTGTTGTCGTCGTTAGTGGATAAAGTTAGGATTGCCACAGGTTTGATTTAGAGTTGACTAATGCTGAGAATAGATATTGCCAATGAGTGTTGCTAGTCCTCTAAACTCAAGTGTGTGTTGTTGTTTGGTTTGTTTATAGGTTTTTATTTTGGGTAAAAAGAGATTAATGGCTTTTTTTTTTAAAGGAAGAAGTTGTGTTGAATAAGGGTTAAAAATAGGTTATTCACCTGTGAAGGTGGCGGCATTAGGTTGATTGGTTAGCCATAGGTGGTGAAGGTTCTTGCATAGTCAATAGAGAAGGAAAAAAGTTTGTTTATTTTTTTTTTTTTGTGGTAAGGTGAGAGTCTACTAGTTAGTGATAAATGTAGGGACATTACCTAAAAAACTAAATCGTATGAGTGTTTTGCTATGGCCTAATCTATAAGTCTTACAGGGAGTTTAAAGAAATAAGTCTTGAATACTACCATGTCAGCATACCAAACTCTTGTAAGTAAATAATTAAACAAGAGTTGAATGGTTTCACGACTCTTGCTAAAACTATTAGGGTACTGTTACTTCCCCACATATCCTAAAGCTTAAGGTGTGTGATCTTAAAAGTGATGCATAAGAATATAAACATGAATGCATGTTAAAATAGTAAAAGCAAGAAAATAAAATAAAATAACAACACAACAAACAAGATATTAATAGAAAAACAAAAGGAAAAGCTTTGTCCAAAATTCTGCACTAGAGTCATCATTTTATCATACCTAAAATCAAGATGACCTTTAAAAATAAAAATAAAAAAGAACATATTTCTGGCATCTTATTAGGGAAAGATTTTATTTGAGGAGTTGTCATCTAAATTATGATCATTTGAAACCTGAATTGGTCAATAAAGATTCTATAGTCCAAGATTGGTTATACAAAAAGGAAGATACTATCACCTCTAAAGTGTCATACATGAGGTAGAATGTATTGCTAGTTTTGTTTTAAATTGCTAAAAATCCGTTGTGTCATGCTATTGATAGGATGCCTATAATATTCCTGTCATTAAGGTCAATAAATATTGGGGTTAATATTCTTGACTCTAGTGATAGTAAATATCGAAGTTGATATTTCTGACTTTGGTATAAGTAAATAATGGGATTGATTTTTCTAAATCTAGTGTTAGTAAATTCTAAAAGTCAATACTCATAGTCAATCCACTTATATCAAAAAATCTTGAGTTAAGTTCTAAAATGGGCAATAAACCCAAAAATAGAAAAAATAAACATTGGACACGCAGGAAAAAGCTTTGGCTCCTTTATTCAAAGATTTTATCATTGTTTATTTAAAAAGATTTTTTACATGTAGGCCTAATTAACCATTTTATTTGGATCAAGATTTTAATGAGTTTGACAAGCTTATTATCAAGCCCACAAATGCATGAAATAAAAACTTATTTTTTAATGCTAAGAACATAAGCAATTTCTTATAATAATAGAACATGCAAAAAAATATTTGTGTGTTTGTTTGTTTTTTTTTTTAAGCATAGGAATTAAAAAAAATTAAATTTTATGAAAAGATAATTTTTTTAAACTTGGTCATGATCTAAGTTAAAATTTTTATTTTTTATCTTTCTGGTTTTAATCATTCAGTATATCTAATAAAAAAATTACAAATAGACACACACACACATTTTCTTTTACTAATCAACCCATACATCCATACAAATTTAAAAAATATCTATAAAATATTATTAAGCACATCCAAATCATTTAAAATTTGATGTAGACCTTCTAGTAGAGGTTTGATGAAAACTTAAATAGTCGGAATATAATGGAAGAGCCACTAGAGCTTTTAGAGGTATAGCAATAGTGACAGCGCGTGGTTCCCATATGCCACCACTATTATCAGTATATGGGCTCACACATCATCACTAGTTAAATAAAATTGATGGCACCGCCAGCATAAGGTGAAAATGGAGCTGATTCTTCTCCATCTTCACCTTATACTGGCAATGTTACTTCTTGTTACTTGTAAACATAAAACATCTAAAATAAACACAATTAGTTTATTCTCTCTCGTTAGCAGTTATGGTGTTTGTTTCTTCACTAGTTGTCGTCAGTTGTTAGTAATTGTTGGACAAAAAAAAAAAAGGTTGTCAATGGTGGCAATCTTGAAAAGGTAGTAAGATCAAGCCACTGCTAATGATGAAGATGGAGACTAGGTAAGTTATTGCTGGTGTCACTTATAGATGGACCTCGTTCGTGAAGAGTGGTGCTAGCTTAGGAACAAAGAATGGATCATTTGGAGTAAGTCATATGAGATCTAACTAGGCTAATAGGTAACACAAACAAGGATCATAAAAATGAGAGGAATTTACTTGGAAACTTTTACTAGGGTAGGTCTAACCTTAAACCTATTATTAACTAGCTGACAAAGTTGAAAGCTTACTTTTATCTCAACAAGACTCTTTATTATCAAAAGATAGGACTCATTACATCCAAACTTTCTTATGGTGTTAAAAAATTATGGTTTGAATTTCTATACATTATAACTCATATTGGTATTCCATTAGGTTGTTCATGACAAGGTTTGAGACAATCATTAATTTTAGAGTTTACATAAAATGATTGTAAAGAGATTTTATATTAGGCAGAGAAGCAAATATGTTATTATTACTTGCCTTTCATTCAACCTTTTAAAAGAGCAAGAAAAAAATATAAAAGAGGTATCGTCTCTTCAAAGTAGACAATTTCAACATCACCTTAGTGATAACAACAACATTGCTACATATACCACTCTACTTGTTAATGTTTCATCTACTAACGGTGAAAAAGAAATAAAAAAAATCTCCTAAATTAATACTAGGTAATGATTCTCAAGGTCTTGGAGCACTAAAAGAAATGTCAGAATAATTTATTGGAATTCCTCAAGAGGATGAAGTTAACATCAAAGAGAACTTAAGTGTGGGTGTGCTGTCCAAACCAAGCGTATTCTTATTAGATTAATTTTTTAAGATTACCAATTCAATCGATGGCTAAGACATTGTTGTAGTGGATGACCAAATTCACTAATTAATGTTGCCATCAACTTAAAAGATGGTTTCAGGTGAGGTTAATTATTTGGGTCTTAAAAATTTTTACTTAGATTTAGATATTATATATGAATATATCTTTACTAAAATTGGACATAAGATATTTGGAACAAGCTATCTTACATATACATTGGCGAGAATGTTATATTCAAAATATCTATTTATTTGAAGTGGTCGAGTTCAATTTCAGATAAATAACTCGAGGATAAATTTTTTAAAAGTAAAAGGGATTGACATAGGAAAATTTCTTCAATATTCTTGGCCTAATAATACTTATTTTGTTATTTAATCAATGGTCAAGGTTTTTAGGTTTTAAGGAGTTTAAGAAAAATCCAAGATACAGTATGATAAAGCAAGCATAATTGTTAATCCAATTGTTGGATTGAACTGAAATTTTGATAAAAACTTTTTAAGGTCCTATTTCATATTGGGTTAAATGTTTATGGTGACATGAGATTGGAATGTCTTCCAAATAAGGTTTGGAAGTTATTGTGCATGATTATTTTTATTTATCTTATTGTATTTGAATTCTTTTATTAATTTATATTAGGATTTTCAATTTAATTAGTATTTTACTAGTTAGAAATCCTAATGCTAGATGGGTTCGAGAAGTTATGTAAGTTTCATTTAGGAATTATTTCCTATTAAGAATTTTGGTTTAATTAGGAATTTTTTTTTTTATAAAGGGTTTTAGATCTAGAACTAATATAAATAAAGAATTATTTTCTATAAAGTATTTTAAATCTATAACTAATATAAATATGGATATCTAGTTTATTTCAAGAAAATTCATATTATTATTTAGATTTTATAAAATAACATAGAGTTTTTTCTAGATTTCTCTACAATTTAAGTATGTAACCTTCAAGCTTGAGAACTCTAATTTTTTTTTTCCATGCTATATGCCATGTCAATTATTATTAAAGCATGTTGACTTTTTTTATGGATGGAGAAAACAACAAACTACCCCATGATGCATGAATAGAAGCCTTCTGAGACATTACGTGAGTTCAGGAGCAATAACTAGATGTTTTAATACTAGCTTAAGGAATAAGAAATGGATTGTTTAGAGCAAGCCTTAAGATTTCATACTTAAGTTATAAAGAAATAAGAGAAAGTTATCTAGTATTTTATAAAATCTAAATAATAATTGGAATGTTCTTAAAATAAACTAAATATCTCTATTTATATTAGTTTTATATCTAAAATTCCTCATGAAAAGGGATTTCTAATTAAAAATAAAATCTCTTATAGGAAAGGATTTCTAATTAAAACTTACCTAAGTAATATAACTCATTAAGTATTAGGATTCCTAACTAGTAAAATACTAATTAAATTGAAAGTTCTAATCAAAATAGAAAAAAAAATCTAAAAACAATAAGGTAAGTAAAAACAATCCTACATACTAACTTTCAAACCTTATTGAAAAGTCTTACCAGTCTTTGATCACCAGAAATTTTAATTCAATATAAAAAAAACCTTTTAAATATTTTGTTAAAATTAGGTTTAATTTAATTAAAAATTATACTTGATCTACCACAGAGAGGTTAATTGTATAAATTATAAATAACAATAATACAACAACAATAACAATAA
>NW_011500047.1:0-7284 GCF_000495115.2 Populus euphratica | reverse complement strand
ATATTTACCACAAATTAAAGGTATCTTATATTATTAGATATATTATTATAAAACATGCTTTGGTTAAGGAGTTATTGATACTTCAAGTGCAAAATGATGATATAAAACCATGATAAAAATACATTTTTAAGTACTAATCATGCTCAAAGTTTTATAATGATATGTTATTTTTATACACCAGAAATAGATAATTGCTAAAAAAATTTAAAGTCTATACTAGCATCTCTTCAGTAAATTTGAAATAGATAATTGCTTAATTTTTCAAAAGCAATATCCATATATTATATTATTGTAGATTAGGAATTAACATGACTGTAATTTAATTACAATTATGACAATATAAACAAATTACTAATAGTTGGGTTTATTATGAATATTGATGGTTATAATACCATTCTTAGAGTTATTAAGTTTAGAATTTCTATGCAGAAAAGGCTTAATTATACCAAAAATAAGAAGAGAAAGGATTGGTTGGAAAAGGAAAGATTTTTTTTTAGGTGTGATCCAAACTGTGAAATCAACTTCTCTATCTAGAGCATAGTTTTTAAACCTGGTCCGGTCTAAGGCTTGGGTTTCGAGTTTTAACCAGGTCAGCAGGGTCGGCTGGGTCAATTCCTATTTTAAAAAAAATTCAAAACGACGTCGTTTTAGTAAAAAAATAAATAAAAGTCAACGGGTTGCAATCGGGTTTTTGACCGGGTTTTGCCAGGTTAGCCGGGTCAACCCGCCGGGTCAGCCAGATCATACTGGGTCATGGCTCATCCTATTTTTTCATCAACCTAATCTAATTCCAGCCCCGGATTGGCCGCGCCGGGTTTTAAAACACTGATCCAGAGTTTGTTTGCCCATTGTGTCGGCCACTCCATGTGTGGACGGAAGCAACTGATTTGAAAGAATTGCATCAATTAGAAATACAATAAAAAATAAAGTCAAAGCCTTTTCTACATGTTTTTAAAGGATCAATAAGATCCATGGCGAAAACAAAAAGTGAAAAAATAGATTAAAAAAAAAGTGTACGCACTATTAATTATTAATTAAAAAACTAAAACAATACTATACTACACCTTTCATGCACACACTCACAAATCGCATTCATTAACTTTACACTTTTTGGCAACTTTGTCAAAACTTTTTGGCTATCACATTTCAATCCTTGTAATTTTAAAAATGAAAAAGAAAGTCAATGAAAAGAGAAAAGAGTGGCCAAGTTTTCAGCCAGCCACGTTATTATAAGGTCCGTTTGTTTAGTTGTAGTATTTGTGTTTGCAGTCTAAAAAATACAATTAAATACTTAGTAATATATTAAATTATATTTTATACCATAGAACCTATTAAAAAATTATGTTTGAAATGTGGTTTTTATAAAACTATTTTTACATGTTTTTTTAACTGAGTTTTATAAAACTTGATTTGTTTTTGTATTTTAAAAGCATTTTTTTTCAAAATTTGAATTTTTTTTATTTTCTTTCTTATTTGAAATTATTTCTTTTTTGTATTTTCATATTATTTTGATGTGTTGATATTAAAAATAATTTTTAAAAAATAAAAATATTATTTTGATTTATTTCCAAGTAAAAAGTACTTTTGAAAAGTAACCACAGCCAAACATTTTAATATATATATTTTTTGATGCACATAAACCTTAACCATAATTTTTATCAAACACATAAATTCAACTAATCATATTTTTTTTAACTTACTTTTTTTAATTATAATCATAAAAGTTACCTTAGAAACAAATATGCTCTAAAAAAAACTAATTTTAGTATCAATGATTAGTTTTGAAGATAATTATTTAATGGAGGTTGTTCAGAAAGAAAAAAAAAAGATTTTGGCACAAACAAGTTTTTTTATTTGATTTCAAGTTTCTAAGGTGATTATAAAGTGGGTTTGAATTGTAAATATAATTATTGAGGTTTTTATAATTTTTTTAGGTGAAAATAAATTTAAATTAAATTTTTTATGTTAAAATTGGCTACATCCTACTTTTCAATCATCAAGAATGGGTGAAATTATCTTAGATGATCATGAACCTGTGTTTGGTATTGTGTAGTTGTTGTGGTTGTAGTTTTTTTTAAAAAAATTTATAAAAATTATTTTTAATTAAAATTGGTTTGGAATTATATATGTTTGGTTAAAACTGTGATTAAAATTGAGATTGAACAAAAAGGAGTTTAATGTATTTAATTAAGAATGCTTTTGAAATTGAGGTTGTAAAATAATTTAAAAAATATATATTAATATTTATGGTTTTTAATTTAAATATTATAGATTTAACTATTGCTATTACATCATGAAATAAATCATACTTTATATAAAATATTTTTTATTGTTCCATTAAACTATCTACAATTTCATTACCGACAAGAACTATAATTTTCATGATTTTTTAAGCATGCAATAAAATTAGATAAAATATTATCAGAAATAAAATTAAGATTACAGTACGATTAAATTTAATTCATCTTAAACTAACTTTTTTTAAAAACAAAAAAAAATTATTGTTCATGTTCATGTGACGCGAACAGTACAAGTGAAATCAATTCAGCACACTAATTTTTTTTAAAAAAACTATTCACATAAATAAAATAGTAACCCATGAATTAATTCATCTGATACTGTTTATATAAACAGTATTGGGTAAATCTATTTGGTAATGTGCAGATGATGATGATTGTTAATGAAATATTCTTACTTGAACTGAGAAGAAAGAAAACAAATAAGAAATTAGGCGGGCCCTTAAGTTTTTCTTTTACTTGGTAGCACGCGGCTAAAAATAAATTAAAAAATATTAATTTTTTACTGAATCCATCTCTAAAATCTATGTTTTAAATATTTATCAAATAATTAAAATTTATGATGGAAACAAAATACAATTCTAACCATAATAGCAAACATCTTTAAAGTACCTGGTAAAGATTGATTGAAGGGTGCTTAGAGATAATAAATGAGGTTATTGAGGTTTTTATTATATTATTTTTAAGTATTTTTATATTAAAAATTAAGTTTTTAAATTCCAAAGAGATTGTAATTTAATTTTTTGGATGGCCATAATCGTTGCAGGTGATGCAAGTTTCGCCCGTCTTGTTTTAATTAAAAAAAAAATTAGGTGTGTTGGCTCAGCTTTCCAGGTTGACGTGTGACTTTTCTATTTTGAAGGGTGAGGCTCATAGGCTTGGCCTAGCAAGCCGAGGCTCATCTGGGATATCCTTTCAAGGCCATATAGGCATAGACATTTAGTTTTTATTTTCTTGGCCTTTTATGTTTTTTTTTTTTATTTCATTGTTTTTTTTTAATTTTAGAATACAAATTTTTTAATTAAAATTATTATAATGATATTTAAAAAATCTTCAGATTATGCCATACTTTTCGAATAAAATTGCAGATTTTTATGGTAATATTGCCAATTATGTTATGAAAATGTTTATATAAATTTTATATAAAAACAATTTAAAAACATTTCCAATGAATACTTGTTGAGAATAAAATATATTTTTTAATTGTTTTATATGAAAAATTTTATAAAATTTTGTCAAATTAACTATATTTTTATTTTTTTATACTGGCATTCAGTCTTGAAATTTTCCTTTGGTAACATTTGTTTTTTTTTTTTAATTTAAATCATTTGAATTCTTGTGAATATTTATTTTAATTGCATTAAAATTTCATTTAAAAAATCATGTTGCTAATAAAAAAACTCATGTTTTCATCAAAATTAAAAAAACACACATTAATATTAAAAGAAAAGTTTAACTAGAAAATACATTTTCTCTACAATTTAAATCTTTAAACTTTTTAGAAATATTTATTTTGAATATCATCAAATTAGGTTTTAAAAATAGTTCCTCTAGAATACATAGACACACACGACTAGCTAATAACTTAACAACAACAACCATTGAGATTTAAATTATTAGAAAAAACATTTTCTTATAATTTAAATCAATTAACTTTGTTGTGACCTCTGGTCACTATAACCTAGGCAGAATATGAGGCGCATCGTGGGCCTTAGACACGTGCATTGTTTTTTTTTTTTCAATCTTTATTATTTTTATTGGATTTTCTTTCAATTTAACTCTTCATAATTAAATTTTTATTGATTTTTCTTGTTTAAATTTTTTATTTTATCTTTTAGTATCTTATTTATTTTTAGTGGGGCAACATATTTTATTTCAATTCAATATTTATATGTTTATTACAATCTTAAATAGATCTGATATTTAGTTAATTTTCAATTTTGTGAATGTCTAATTTTTTTATTGTATAATTAAAAAAATTATTTTAAAAAATTGTTAAATTTGATTGAGTTTACGACTCGGATTATAAGTTTGGTTGATCAGGAATTAAATTTTCTAATTTGTTTCAGTTGAGTTAATAATTCTTCATTTATTTAATTAAATGTATGCATAAACTTTTAAATTTATAATTAAGCTTATTTACGTTAAAAACACATATGAAATGCTGTCATATTCATCTTTTTTTGTGTTGGGAGAAAAAATTATCCTACTTGTGGTAAAATACAAGTCTAATAACTAGTATAAAAATCTAAAATATGTTCATTATACAAAATACCCTATGAATCTTCTCATAAAACATCATGAACTCATTGTTTATAATGTTTTTTTTTCATTATGTTTTTTTATGAAGCCCTTATTGGATCAATTTATAGGTCAATTTAGGCTACTTTATTTGGAGATAGTAAGATTGAAAAATAAGGTGTCAAAGTGAAAAACACAGAGGAAATGAGCGTTTTTCAAACTTTGGACAAGATATTCAATGTAATCCTCATACCTTTTGAATTATAAATATTGTGTCCTTTTAATTTTTTTTTTAAAATCAATTTTAGTTTGAAACTTTATTTTTTATTTTATTTTTAAGTCCTTGGTTTGACATAAGAGAGAGAGGGTAGTCAAATTCTAGTGATGGAAGAAGAAAATCGATGTTGGTGATAATTTCACCCACTAAAATAGTTCATATTGGTATCAATGGGTTCTATTTGGCGACGAGAGTTCCACTTAGGTGTTTTCTCAACTTAAAAAATAAATTTAAAATTTAAAATATTTTTTATTTTAAGTTGATTTTGGATTTTTAAGTGGTTTTTTAGATTGTTTAAGCTCATTGATGAGCTCATCAAGTGTTTAGAGTCTTTGGAGATTCTTGTGGATATTTCTTAGATTTTTATTTAAAAAATAACATTGTTAATAAAAATTGTTTTATATAAAAAAAAGATACATAAATAAGAAATGGGGACTTGGACTTAAGAAATACATTTTCTCCTCTGTATTTAAATCTTTCAAATTCTTATTGATATTTGTATTAATCCTCTTATAATTATATATAAAAATAATTTTAAAAATTACCTAGCGGCATCATATATGCATAAATCCTATATACTAAAAATGTTATGGAAATGAATCGATAAAGTTTATTGCACGTTCAAACTCAAATATACTATGGATTACATTGTCCATATGAGCACTACATATTTTCTTTTTTGTTATTTTGATCATCAAGATTTGATCTTGCAATTTTATCATCCTAAGTTGCATTAGCATGGTGTTATGTATTTAAACTTCTTTCCATTTGCATACTTTTATATATATAAAGTGTTGAGAAATATTTCAATGAAGAATTAAAGATCGATTTTGTAATATAGAACAAGAACAAAAATAAATCAAAATAGACCCCATTTAGATTTTGGTGTTACTCAATGAAGTTTTAATTTGTGTATTTATTGATCCCTTTTATTTTAATACTTTATATTTTGATCCAAATTTATGTTTTTTTGCCTATTTTAGTATTGGTTATTGAAAGGGAAGAAAGAACATTATTGAGAAATGTTAAGGAAAAAGTAAGTGTTCATATAGCCACACTTCAACTACCAAAAAGATATATATTAATATCAATAAATTCATCTTTTTAGAAAAGTTCAATAAAGATATTGTTATTCTTTATTTATACTGAAAAAATTATATTGAAGTCTATAAAGTTTTTTTTATTCATTTATTTTAGAGTCATTAATGAATGTTTTAAAGTTAGAAAAGAGTTTATTGAATCTCCTAGCATTAGTAACATGATGCAAGTTATAGGACTAGTAGTATATACTAAAAGAAAATAATTTTTTTAATTATTCACCTCAAACCATAAGTATTATGGACATCACTGCAAGGGAATATTAATTTTAACAAATTTAGTTTGTAATCTTCAAGATTTTTACCACTTTGGTCCTTGTATATTTGTAGATTTACAATTGAATCCCTAACTTCATTTCATTATATTTTGTCATCAAGTCTTTTAAGATGAGAGAGGATGTCATCGAAAAAAAGAAAGAAAGAAAGTTTGAGGCCAACAACATCCAAGCCACTAGAAAAACTTAATCTTTGTAGTGTTAAATTTATTTTAAAAATAAAAGTTTTATAAACATGATTGAGAACTCTAATCTTGTTATAAAAAGTAATGAAAGTTTGAAAATATTTTATTCAGTTTAATTTTAAGTTTTGAGTATCATTTTAAGGCATTTTAACATGTGTTGTTCATCCATTTAAAATTATTAAAAACAAAAAATATATAAAGTAAACATGTGTAATTTATCCATTTAAAATCATAAAAAATAAAAAATATAAGCACTGGCCCACACAAGGCTAGGATTTTTTTTTTTGAGCCAAGCATGTGACACATGCCCTTCCAATTCATGCTCTTCTTTATTTGTGCTCTTTTCACCTTTATTTTTTTTTTGAATAAAATTCTTTTTAAATAAAATTAAACCTAAGTAGATTAAAGTCTAATTCTTACAGTGACAAGTTTTTTTAATAAAGCTAAACTACAACCATAAACCCACAATACAACTTACTTTTAAGCCGGGAAAATAAAAAATCAAGATTGTCGATGGCTTTTTTAATTGGGAGAGAAACTTTTTATCATTAAGATATTATTTAGTAATTGTAGATAAAATAGACTAAAATTAACAGAGAAAATATATTTTTATATATTTTTAATTTAAAAAGATAAAAATTTATTTTAAAATTATTTTAAAGACAATTTTTTTATACATATTCATCTTTATCTCAACAACAAAACATATTATTATTTTTATATGTATATTTCATTTTCTTTTTGGTATTAGCCAAACGAGATGTGAAAGCTAAAATGGTAAAATATAAAGTGGATATAACTATCTTTTCCCTTCTAATACCTTGTTTATTTTTATTTTTTTTAAATTAATATTTTTTAATATTTTCATATCATTTTCATATATTGATATTAAAAATAAAAAAATATTATTTT
>NW_011501467.1:33286-42007 GCF_000495115.2 Populus euphratica | reverse complement strand
TTGCAATTTCAG
The DNA here is from genome assembly GCF_000495115.2 of Populus euphratica. Lineage (NCBI taxonomy): Eukaryota > Viridiplantae > Streptophyta > Magnoliopsida > Malpighiales > Salicaceae > Populus > Populus euphratica. Next base: position 41,995 of record NW_011501467.1, on the reverse strand, counting down.
TTTTTAATATTGGGATTATTAAGAATTTAATTTTGTAATTTTTTTATATTGTTTTTTATATAAGGTTGGTGTGGTTTATGGGTTTGTTAAAGTAACTTAAATTGCTCTGATATACAAGTTTGGTGGGTTATCTTTTTCTTAATTAAACTTGATTTTTCTTATGGTCTATTTTTTTTTCTTATATAGTTAAAAAAAAATGGTTTTTGAGAAAACTATTGTTATTAAACTTTACAAAGTAATAAAAATTAAATGATATAAAAAAAACTACTATTCACCCAACACTCACTATACTGTGAATTATTATAGTAATCCGTAGTGGTTTTTTTTCTTTGTTCTTATTTTTTAACTTTTTATGATTTTTTTTCAAATTTTTTTTATTGATTTCATCTTTTAAAATTAAGATTATTGAGGCTTTAGTTTTATAATATGCTTCCTTTTATGTTGTCTTTTATATAAAGTTAGCATGGTTTACAAGTTTATCAAGGTAAATCAGGTTACAAGTTTGATGGATTGTTTTTTTCTTAATTGAACTTGATTTCTTTTATAGTTTATTTGTTTTCTTATATAGTTATTTTTAAAAAAATAAAACTCATGTTATTAAACTTTAAGAAGTAACAAAAATTAAAGGATATGAGAAAACTACAATTCACCCAACACTTATTGCACTATGGATTACAATAGTAATTCATAATGTTTTTCTTTTTTTTTTTTAATTTTTTGTTGTGAACAAAAATTAAAGGATATGAGAAAACTACAATTCACCCAACACTTATTGCACTATGGATTACAATAGTAATTCATAATGTTTTTCTTTTTTTTTTTTAATTTTTTGTTGTGATTTTTAATTTTTTTTTATCAATTTCATCTTTTAAAATTAAAATTGTTGAGAATTTAAATTTATAATTTATTTTCCTTTTATTTTTTCTTTATATGAGATTAATGTGGTTTACAGATTTTTCAAGGTAACTTAAGTTGTCTTGGTTTAAGAGTTTGGTGAGTTGTCTTTGTTTTAATTGAATTTGATTTTTTTTATAGTGTATTTTTTCTCATGTAGTTAAAAAATAATTTTTGAGAAAATTCATATTACTAAACTTTATAAAGTAATAAAAATTAAAGGATGTAGGGAAATCATTGTTCATCGAGCACCCATTGCCCTTTGAATGACAATAATAATCTATAATATTTTGCTTTTTTTCTTTTCTTTTTCTTTTTGAATTTGTATTATGATTGTTTTTTTCAAATTTATTTTTGTCAATTTCATCTTTTATTATTTGGATGATTGAAATTGATTTTTTTTATCATCTATTTTTTTTATATAGTTAAAAAAATAATTTCTAATAAAAGTTATGTTATAAAACTTTATAAAGTTCATGGAGCTATTCACTAATAGCTTGGTTGATTTAGTTTGCAGACCTGACAATTTTGATTTTTTAACTAGTCTTTATTTTATACTAGATTAATTAAGAATTTAATTTCATAATTGATTTTGTTTTGCCTTTTATAAGGTTATCGTGATCTAAACAAAATCCTGGTATTGAGTTAGTGTTTGATTTCTTAATCATTTTTTTTATTATCATATAATTAAATAAAAATAGACTTTAAAAAATAAATTATAATCCTAATAGAGTCCATAATCCACTTTATAGGTTTGACGTATAAGTCTGTCTTACCCAATTCACAATTTTGACAAATTTACTCACTTATAGGATATGTTTTTCTTTTTTAATTTTTTTAATTTATTCTTTTTGAATTTCATCTTTTAATATTAGATTGGTTGGAAAATAGACTATATTATTGATTTTTATTTGCTTTCTATAAGGATAATTGTCTCAAATAAGTATTTATTTTTAGGTTAATACTTAATTTTATAAAAATTTATTTTTATCATATAATTAAATAAAAAGTTTTATTAAAAAAAAATTATTTAACTTAATAAAGTTTATGGCTTGAGTTGTAAGGGTACTGTGATCTGTGATCGATCTAATTTATCATTATTTAAATATTTTTTAAAAATTTCATCTTAAAGTTTTTTTTTAAATAAAATCATGTTTTTATTGATTATTAAGATTATATTTAGACTTATGAAAATGATCAATTTAAGTCAAGCTAACTCACACATAGTTTTATTAAAAATTTGAGTTAGATAAAGAGTTGAGTTAGAAGATTTCAAAATCAATCCACTTAATTATGTTTAATAATACTATTACAAAAATCTTCATACTCTTAATATTATTTTTTTAAAAGTTAATCTAACATATAATAAAATGCAGGCCAATATAATATTACTTTTCTATAATATGTCTTTTCGTTGGTGAAGTATATTGAGAAGAATATATTTAAGTACCTTGATAATAAAGTTGTTTTACATTGTTTTTAAAGAGTTATTGTCGACAACTATGAAAAATATTAAAATGTGTCAATAACTCTTATATTATAATACAAAGAGTAAATAGTTCCTCAAGAAATTATTTCACTATAAATAATCCCTAAATAAAACCTCTGTTTAGAAGAGTGGCTTAAATAGAGTTTTATTAAAATTTATTTTTTTATATTTTTTGATTATTTTGATATACTAACATTAAAAATAAATTTAAAAAAATAAAAAAAATATTATCTTAACATATTTTTATGTAAAATGTTTTTTGAAAAGCAATACAATTTTAAAAACCCTCTACTCTTAACATTTAGTTTTGAAAGTAACAAGTTTGTTTTTACTTCAAAATACACAACATCTCAAAATACATAACATGCATCTCATTCCATTATTTATTGAAATATCAACAAAAGATGCCTTTTTTACAATTAAATTTTCGACACTTCAAGAAATAATTTTCATTCCTTGAGGACTTGTGAAAGAGAGAGTATAATTTAAGAATATGGTTTTGTTCATAGAATGTAACTTTCCTCCTCAAAATTACTCTTTTGAAAAACTAATTTATAAAATACGGATTCCTCAAAAGAAATATTTTAATGTGTGATGGGCAGCATTTGAATGTTTTCAGATTGTTTTATGAGAATTCTGCAAATTTAAGATAAGATATTTAGTTATTTTTCTTTATGAGTGAGTGTCTCTTTTTTTCCCCTCACTGAGTCATGGACCTTTTATTATTTTTTTATTTTATTGTATGTTATTAATCCAAATATATACGAATCATGACATGTGTCAACAAAAAGATTTAATTAAAAAAATGAGAGAAAATTGCATATTTAGGACAAATCTTTTAATTTTTTTCTTATTTAAATGTTTCACCTTTCATTTTACCGAAGGGCCATCCTTTACTTTTTTTTTTTCCTATTTGGATTCCTACTGTTAATTCAACCTTAACAAGTTTATTATCTCATGACAAATGGTAAAAAGTAAGTTCCAATAAAAAAAATGAAAATCAAGATTTTTCTTTTTTAAATTATGGAAACCCATTGTTCTCAATACTAAGAACCATAGAGGCAACACAACTCTTTCATTAAATCTTGAGAATTGTGGTTTCACAGTAGTGAGTTTTGACATTAAATATAGATTTAAGGATGCCATTTTTGAGTTTTAAAGGAGAAGGAAACTTAGGGTTCTTAGTTCATTTCTTTTTTTGAAACATTTATGGTTCCTTCTATAAAATAATTGAATATTATATGGGGAAGAAGACGAGCAAAATATTAATTGGATAATAAGTGCATTAAATATTGCAATGTATGGAATCCTAAATGTTAAAGATTAAACATGTTTTATTTTGAAGTTGTTTTGCTCCCTAAAATGTTAGCCAGTAAAACATAATCAATATCTCAGGAAACTGTGTTAATTTAACATGTAATTCAATGTCAAATTATTCTATCAATTTTACCATTAAAATCAAGGGAGGATATTCCTTCATTTAACTAAAAATTAAGGAATACAAAGAGACATTATATAATATAAAAAATAAATGATTAATGTGTCTACAAGATACAAACAATCAATAGTTATTTACTTTGTATTTTCAACCAAATAAGTAAAGAAAAGCTAGGATTGACCATTAATTATAGAACCAATCATTGTCTATCAATCGTTTGTGGATCTCAAAGGCTATGATGCAATCAATTATAAAAATAACATTTTGTATGATCGATTAAAAGATAAAGTTCACTATAAAATAAGTCCTTAGTTGGTTAAAATAGAAAGTATTGTATATTAATTATTATTCATGTGATTGTCAAGAAAAAGACATGGTAATAAAAATATAGATTGTATTATGATTCACAATGTGAATTCTTAATTGCTATAAACAATTTTTGCAAGGTTAGGAATTGTATTTTATATGAAATTTTATTTATTTATCAATATAAATGATTAGTACTTAAAAGTGGATTTTTATCAAGGTTTTATATCATCATTTTGCACTTGAAGTATCAATAACTCCTTAACTAAAACATGTTTTATAATAATATATCTAATAATATAAGATACCTATAATTTGTGGTAAATGTCTATTTTTAATGCAGGCCTATCACATAAATGAAAAAATTGATTGATGACTTTAAGAACTTAAATTGCAAGGATAAAGAGATGGCCAAACTTAGAAAAGAGATGTCGGTGCAATCCAAACCGGAACACTGTTCGGTAAATGGGTCATATCTGGAGCTATATATCTCAGATTTAGGTCCAATTTATATGGATGGAAAGGTAAGACATAGGCCTACAACTTTCATATGGAGCCCAAGATCTAAAAAGGCCATTATCAAGTCCAAATTGTAGCAACAACAAAGAAGCCCGAATCTGTCTTCCAGCCCGAGCACTGTTCGGTATTTTGGCCATATCTGGAGTTCTAGAAGTCCAAATGAGCTGAAATTTTTACACAAGAAAGCTGAGACAATTGCCTACAACTTTCATGTTTGCAACTGGCTCCAGTTTTGACGTTATCAATGACGTTTTGGGCAGACAAGAGAAGATAAAGATTGTCACCAAGTCAAAAGTTGGCCACCCACTTATCAATTAGTCATCAAATCAATAGTTCCCAATTTTGGCCTATAAAAGGAGGCATTTTCCATGCATTTAGGCATCTTGGTTTCCAGATCAAGATCATGCTCTTCCTTTCTCTCTTTGTATTTTTTATGCTTTGTTTTCATTAATATTAAGTTTATGCCTTTCATTTCCTTTCCTTTACTTAGTTAACTTTTATGTTCTTATTTTGTTTATCTATTTTGCTTTCTTTCATTATGTCTAGCTAAGTTAATTATGTCAAGGTGAAAAGGTTACACTAATGGTGTAAGAATAAGTATAATGTAAACTTAATATGAACTTTAATGTTTGATACTAACATGTTTTATATTTGTTATCTTGTTCACTCTTTAATACTTTGCTTGTTAAATGACTAATCTTGATTTATGTTATATAACACTTGGTACAACAAATGCTTGGCACTTTCATAGCCCATAATGTATGGTATAACCGACACCTGAGCTATGAAAGGAACTTGATTTATTGTTAACATAAGTTATAATCATGAATGCTTGACGAGTTGTACAATTAACCTCCCTGTGGTTCGACCCCGGTCTTGCCGGGTTATTTATTACTTCGACACTCCTGTACTTGGGAGAAGACATCAAACTTTTAGTCGTGTCAATAAACTAGTTTTTTAGTAGTTTGAAATGATGATTTGCTCTATAAATACAATTGTTCTCACAAACTTTTTGCTATCATCTATCTTTTCATAATTTATCTTTATTGTTCTTGTATATTTATAGTTTTCTAATCATTTTATTTTCTTTTATGATCTATTTCTAATTTATATTTTTAAGATTATCCCTTTTCATCTTAACCTATCAGGATCAAGTTAAGAACTTAATATTTTTCTTGATTTGTAAGATTTTTATTTATCTTTATCTCTATTTCTGTTCAAGATTAATCTCTTAATTTCTCCTTATTGGATAGAATAAATAAAAATCAAATAACATATTAATGAAGAAATCAATGGTAGATCAATAAATTAAAATGTAATAAGTCATTAGATCATTTATAAGATTAGTAGTGTATGGTCTTAATTAGCTATTAATGTAATAGTTATCTAATGACACATAAAAAAAGATGGACCTAATAAAAAAATTAGGTAAAATCTAAAGAAGATATATACTAAAATAAAAAATAAAGAAAAAGAAAAATTTGAGAAGAAAAGAAAGAAAGAAAGTAGAGATTGAAATTCAATGTCTCGATCTTAAACATTTACATCTAAAAAAAAGAAGAGTTAATGGTATGTTTTGTGTTTTTATTCTTAACTTTTCATGTATTACACCCTAGTAATATACACACACATATGGATTCTAACATTCTATTATAAATTTCATTAACATTTATGTTTTTTTTGCCAATTAATGAGATGCTATATGTCAAGATTCTATACATCAAAGCTTAAGATTTAACATAGAAAATAAGAAAAACCTAAAATGAAAAAAAACATAACTTAAAATAGGTATTGTACTTGAGAACAAGAATTAAATTCAATAGGATGATAATGTTTAACACCAATTAGGGCTTTTATTCTGCTTTGTATAATTTAATTCTCAATTCTTTTATTTTTTTAATTTTAGAATTATTTTCAATTCTAGGTATATAATTTTCTAAACCTTCAACGTGTAGATGTATTACATGTGGCATCTCTTTTAATAAAACTTAATAAAATGGCCCAAATCTTAACAAAGCCTACAATAAAAAGATATAATTCATAAAAATTATACAAGGATATAATTCATAAAAAATAAAAGTACAAAGACAATAGACACTATTATATGGACACCCATGGTAAGAAATAGACTTAAAAAAGAAAACTAGACCTAAAGGGTAATGGTTATTGGTTGGGCTAAGGTATATTCTATATTATGATTAGTTTGCTTTACCATTCGTAATTTTTACCATGATAACGATATTTGACAACTTATTTACTCTAAAAATGATAAGGGAATTGATGAGATCAAATATGAATTGGTCATTCTCAATGGAGAGTTATGACCAACAACAATCTTTTAAACATCTTTACCTGATATAAGAGTCATGTTGGCCCAACACTAAGCATAAGGCTAGGATAATTTATGGCATAAGATACTAGGATAATGATTTATGATAATTTATTTACTTTTAAGAAAACATCAAATATAATATTTGTTGAATGATTCCTATACCTCCATTTCTTGAGTTTAGATAATGATTGTTGATGGTTTATCTATTTGAAAAAAAAAAATAGAGATATCTAAAATGAATTTCCCTTATTGGGCTAAATTTTTTATAGTCACAATATAATGATCTATGATGATTCATTTATCCTAAAGTACATGGTTATATTAGCAATTATATTTGTTGTTTCCTTTCTTATAATGTTTCCCCTAATAAATGTTTGTGCATACCAACCTATAAAAACTCATTTATGCCTAGATATTGTCAATAAACAATCATTCAAGGTCAAAATACATATTATTATAATTACTATCATTATTGTTAATTATTATTATTTGAAAGGAAATGATATCTAAAAATAAATGAATTGAACAACTTGTTATCCCAAATCTACACCTAAGAGTAATGACTTTTCAAAAAGAAAATTTTCATTTTGAAAATTGAAGTGGAATGAATATGCTACCCCTATTTGATATAAAAATATAATGACCTTATGATGGATCATTTACTTTTGACATTGTTGGTGAGTAATAGACTAAAAAACTAGTGCTTTTAATTTGGAAGAAGGAAAGTCTTGATGATTTTCTTTATAAAAGAAGGAATATTTTATAAAAATATTAGGATGTTTGCCTTTGCTAAGCAAGGGATTTCATTGTGAACCAAACCTATTGTATAATGGGCATTCTAATAAAAAAACAAGACCCATTAGAAATATAAAGAAATAAATATACATGCATGATACAAAGTATTAGTTTTATTGTTTGAACTAAAAAACAATACTAATACATACTCATGTTGATGAATGCCTATATGTCTATACATATGGAAAAGAAATATATTGTAATGCTAGACATGACAATGAAATGAATATAAATACAAATATTAATATGACAACAAGATACAAGGTCAAAAGACTCTACCTAAATGAATAAAAATAAAAAAAAACTAAGAAGATTTGAAAACACATTTCAAAAAATAAACAAGTTTCATAAAAAACCTGTTTTGGTTGGGTTTTGACATGACTGACTAAAATAAAAAGTCTTAACCTATTGTTACTAAAGCTATGATGCAATCTTAGTCACAAACCAAACACAATAACCATATATATAAACCAAAGAGACATTCATAAAATTATTAAAGGGTCGCAAAAATAATCGTGGATAGATAATATCATATCTACTAGAAACGTAAACAACAAAAATAATTTAAAACATACTTAAACAAGGTATTTTCGTAACAATAACGTTGCCAATAAACTTCTAAGCCTCAAAGTTTAAAATTTCATATTGAAAACTATCATAGTTATTATGTCAGATATCCTCAATTTGACCTCACAAATATAGGACCAATAGTAATAGAAAATGTGAACCAAAACATTCTAAAATTCAAGTTTTTTAAACAAAAAAGGTATCGTAAAAAGGCATACAAACATTTCTAGTCTTTTTCAATCAATAAGAATGCTATTATAAAACTTACAAACATTGAAACATAACATTGAAAAAACAAAAACATCAAAGATAATGAGAAAATTGAAACAAAAAAATATTATAAAAACAAAGATATTATAAAGACATCAA
>NW_011501467.1:27655-32657 GCF_000495115.2 Populus euphratica | reverse complement strand
ATAATATATATATATATATATATATTATTTTTGATCTTTAATCAAGTATTTTTCTTGAATAGTTGATATTTTAAAATAAATGTCTTATTGGATATATCTTAGAATCATTCATATATAATTATATATTAGTGCTGTGGTACAGTTTAATATCTGCATGGATTTAATATTTATTTTTGCTTTGTATTGTTTGTTAAGTAATAGCTATTACAATGTAGTTGCAAGAAAAAACTTTTTTTTTTATTAATAGAGAATTTCCGACCTTGCTATGACCCTAAAGGAAATATTATTTTTTCTCAGTTTGAATATAAAAATATAGAGCTAGGATGAGTAAAGTAAAGCCAACCATAAACTTGTCTTTATGATAATAGGTCTATACCTAGACTTAATAATTGGTGGTATCAATTTAGGTGAATTGAATATTATTTTTATTTATCATTTTTGGCTCTTGCCTTGTTACACTATTTGTATTTATTGGTCCAGGGATATCCATCATTTCCAATTCGATGAATTAAATTTTTAATTGATTACTAATGCATTTTTTTAAAGTTGTATTGTTATAAATTTATTATTATTTATAGCTTTTCAAGGATGATTGATATGTCTTCAAGGTTAGTCTTAAATAATTATTAAATATGATTTAAATATTTTTAGATACTAATTTAACTTTTAAATTAACTTTCAATATCCAAAATCTGCCCTGAAAATCAAAATCTCCTCAAATACCTTGCGCCCTAACCTGAAAAGCCTAAGATCTCTAGCACACTAGATGAATACACAAAACACAATCCAAAGGATTCAAGTAAACTAAATGTAATGTGGTATATAGTTAATCATACCAAATATAATTGGTAAAACAAATAACAATGCTAAACAAATTCTTCATTGAGACCTCTCGTATAACAAATATTGTTATTCCTGGCATTATAACTCACCTTTATATTATTTAAGTGAGTTAGAAAATTTTTTTATTTTATTTGTTGAAGTGTATTAGGGTTGTCCCTAGCTTGTCCGTATATATATAAAAGACAATATATATATAAAAAATTAATTGTTATATCTTTATATTAATATTTGAATTTGAAATAACCTTGGATTTTATTTTTCAACTAGGACAAACAAGACAAGATTTTTGTTGTTGTTATTGTTATTGTATTATTATTTATAATTTGTACAATTAACCTCCTTATGGTTCGATCTCGGTCTTGCCAGGTTATTTATTACTTCGACACTCCTGCACTTGGGAGAAGACATCAATCTTTTAGTCGTGTCACTTTCCTACAAATAAGTCTCTTGCAATCATTGAGATATTATTCATATAATTGTTATTCTAATTTTAGCTTACTCTTGATTTTTATTTTTACACATTAATTGCATCTCTTGCTTCACCTAAAAAAGTTAGATTTTATCCACTAAAGACTTGATATTTTAATTCAATTATGTTTTTATAAGTGAGTGTTGTTTTCATTCTTTAGTGAAACTTATTATTAAAGTGTAAGAAATAACCTGGAGTTTGATCTTGAGCCATGAATAAGGTTGGATGGTTTCAATCTTTGTTCATGAAAAAAAAAATTGGTTGGGTTTGATCTTTATCTCAACAATAGATTGTAAATTAAGGATTGAACTAGAACTTATAAAATATTTATTGTAATATCTCTTTCCTATCTCTTTACTTCTTACACTATTAATAACTTAATGTCAGATGGATTGTGTTCATAAACAAGTTTGTTGGAATATTTGTTATCATGTGTTTAAGTGTTTGGATATTAAATTAATTATCATGACAATCCTTTAATATTAAGTCAAGAACACATCATTTCAATCAACGAAAAAGTTTTAAAATATTAAAGGATTGTCATGGTAATTAGTTTAATTTCCAATGTGACCTTATAAAAAAAGGAATTAAAGTATGGAAAAGATGATGCAAGTCATCGCTGCCTCTCCCACTACCGCAACCTTCTCCCTCTCCCAAACCACCAATCAACCATCAGCCCCCATCATCATAAATCTCCTCTACCAGTGTCAACTTGCTATTGCTATATAACTTATTTCTAGTGCTAATTTCTCTTTTATCCTGGCATAGTGTTAAGAAACCATGAAGTTATTTCAAGATTCAAAATCCAGGAAGCTTAAAGAAGAATGTCCAAGGCAATCTCAATATGACTTGAACAAGTTTTGATTGTAGCATTTTGTCAAGGAATCTTACCAAATCTGTAATGTTATGTGCTGAAGTCAATTTCTTCAACATGTTCCTCAGCTTTATCATCTTCAAATTCTTCAATTATCTTAGTTGATTCTTGTAGTACCGTGGGCACCAAAATGTGGTGTAAGAAGTCTAATAAGTGGGATCCCTCCAATAATGCCAATGCCATCATCTTAAAAGGAGAGACCTCTTTCCCCCATTTTCAATTAACCCCATCAATTTTATTAATTTTCATTTTCAAATATTTCTGTAGAAGTTTTACAAAACAAACTTTGAAAATAAATACAACAGCACTATTGTCATCTAAATTTGAAGCAGAGATATAATTCAAAATAATAAAAAATTCGTTTTCAACTGTGTTTTTCCTTCTTGGTTTTGTTTCTCCAAATGGTCCCAATCTATTGGATTAGCTGACTTACCCTCTGACAATTTTTGTGGTCTTTGCAAAACGGAGCTAGTCTAGATAGCATAGTGGAAGACAATATATCATCCTGCACGCAACTAGTAAGATGGCCCCAAACGCTTCTGATCGGTCGTTCTCTTCTAGGTCCCGCTCCTTGGCACCCAAGATTCTTTGACAGTTTAAAACTTGGCATTGCATGAATGCAATGCATCTCTGAGGGAGCTGCTGAAAATCACATGCAGAGGACCAACGAAGTTAATGGCAGTGACCATAAATCTTAAAAGGACAGTTTACAGGTCATAAAAGGTTTGATGTTAACGGCACCTCAGCAATGAAAGCAATGTTTCAATTCTGATCTAGGCTGTGCTTTTCAACTGAACAAGAAAGGTCGAGGAAATCATGCAAGATTCATCTAACATATCTTTGTTTGAGAAATGCTGTTGCATAGTTGTTATCCATGTGTTACTATCGTGTCCATTTATTATTTAAACAGTGAAACCTCCTACATGCCAAAGGCTGATAGATTTAATTTCTAAGTTTTGACAACGGCTGAGGCCCTACATAGCAACGTTTTGGTCTTGATCCATGGAGAGAATTTTTCAACGGCTGTTATAGCCGACTACTTATTTCAATAATTTCCCTCGTAACACTAAAATCTTATCCTACAATTAGTCTTCTGTGTATATATTTTATAAAAAAAAATTATAGAGTTATAGCGATTTCTATTACTTTAAAATATTATATTTAAATATTTTTTATCAATACTTTATTAAAATTTAATATTAATTAGAGTTATTAAAATTAATACATACCATGCTTTTTCTTGTATTAAAAAAATAACTCTTTAAATAAGCTAAGTTGAGATATTAGGGATAATTAAAATTAATATATAGAAGGTTATTAAATGACAAGTAGAGAGCTAAACAATTATAAGGATTCTATATGAAAAAATTATCTGTGTCTATAAAAAAATCATGTTTAAGTGATTTTTAGACCTAAAATTACTAAGCTATCTTATATAATGTTATCTTATATAGAAAATGTTACGTTCTGCTCATAACTACACATTGCCTTAATCAAACGTAACAACTTCATAGATATTGAGTATAACATAAATTATATGAAAGTATTTGGGTGAATTATAAATTTTTTTCTCAAATTCTCTTAAATAGTATTGATTCAAAAATCCTTCTATAAGATGGAATGAGATTTGAAAATTTTTTTAAATCTTATTTAAATAATTAATGACTTTGATATTGTAAACAAATATGATTTGACAAAACATTCATACTCTATGCTTAAATGTCTAATTTGGGATTTCTTTATATAATGATAATAGTTACATGATAAACTAGTCAATAAAAAGTTAAGTCAAATAATATATAACTTTTATAATATCTGAAGATCATCACACGTTGCTAAATATTGTACTTGATTTTAAAAAATGAATCAATTAATTTATTGAATTGATAATAAATTAAAAATTTTAATTTATTTAATCATATTTTTATTTTGGATTATGATTTATATTTAAGAAAAAAAATATTACAAACCTAATGGGTAACATATATCAAGAATCATTGATGATAAATTAAATTGGGATGATTGGTCAAGTATAGCTTGATTATAAATATAATTTCAGCCTTAGAAAAATTAAATAGGGACTTAATTGCATAAAGTTCTGACATTGTTCTGGACTAAATATGTGATATTTTTTAAGGAGCAAAGTAATACTTTACCATTAGTAGGGATATTAGATTTTCCTTATAAATAGAATATCATGTCTTATATTTTTCTATATAACAATAAAAATATACAATAAATTTGAGAGTAAATAAAAGTTTACAATTAAAACATAATAATCTCTCTCTTATTAAAGAGTTTAGGAAACTCTTAATCTAATGGTTTATGTTGGTTATTATTAAAGGCTAGACAATTGAATGACTTATGATTTACAAAGAGATGACCAAACTTAGAAAAAAGATGCTGGTGCAGTCCAAACCGGAACATTGTTTGGTAATTGGATCATATATGGAGCTGTAGATCTCGGATTTAGGTCTATTTTATATGGATGGAAAGGTAAGACATAGGCCTATAACTTTGAATAATAAGAGTTTATACTATATGTTGCTACATGACGTCGGGTGATGACTCCACTCTTTTTTGTTTGCTTAACAAAAGGACTAAGTTTTTTTCTTAATTGGGGGAAATAAAGATTTTATTGAAGTCGCCATCTAGTAATTTTAGGGAACTAGAAATCCAAAATTAAACACTAGTCCCAGAGATTCAGGTACTGAGTTAGTTATGATTAAGGGAAGATAGACAACACCCTTAAATATCCTTTTAGAGAAAGGTTACCCTTACTTGTGTGTTTTTTATTTGATTCAAATGCTATTATA
>NW_011501467.1:26574-27409 GCF_000495115.2 Populus euphratica | reverse complement strand
AAATAATATTTATTTTATAAAACAAAAATTATTTTGATATCATTGAGAAATGAGTATATCTATACTTGAGAATTGGGTTTTAAACCTACGAACGATGACATGATAAAATGGGTGTTGGACCTGTGTCGTTATATCTTTTATATTTATTTTTTGGTTTTTTACATGCAAAAAAAATTTACAAGTATTTATATATAAAAATATCAAAAATACCATAAAAAATTACCTAAGTGCCATTGTATAGGTAAAAGAATGAAATACCATTGGATTTCTTGGAAATTTATGAAAATACCATTGGTGGCGTGTGTGCCTCACGGGCAGTTACTGTTGGAGGCGGTGAAATTTCCCAGCGAGATTCCGGCCAACAGATGGTTGATTCTGGTAGATCTGAGGGAGAGGATTCTGATGACGATAGTTTCGATTTCCGTTGATGGCTGATGAGAGAAAATCATCAGTTTGAAGCTTCAGGTGGCGATGATAGTGACAACCTTTTTCCGGCCAGATGAGGCGCAACAACGCGTAAATCTGCCAGGGTTTTGCTTTAGAGGGGGCGATTCACCTTTCTGTGGTGGTTTGGCGGCTTAAAATGGTCAGAAATGGGAGATTGGATGAGAGAGAGAATCATCGGCAAGAGGAGAGAGAGGCTCCGAGATGTTGCTACGGTGTGAACGCGAGCATGGTGCACCGGTGCCTCTGAAGGCTGTGAACCATTGGATCGCGGATGAACTGATCCTGTGACTGTGATTGACTTGATTTGCAAGTTGATCGAACGGTTTGGATGGGCTGAGATTTGTTCCCGTGTGGCGCGGTGTACCGAGTGTTTGGTACACCTGATGAC
>NW_011501467.1:16572-24285 GCF_000495115.2 Populus euphratica | reverse complement strand
TCAATTTTGACATTATCAATGATGTTTTGGGCAGACAAGAGAAGATAAGGATTGTCACCAAGTCAAAAGTTGGCCACCCACTTATCAATTAGTCATCAAATCAATAGTTCTCAATTTTAGCCTATAAAAGGAGGTATTTTCCATGCATTTAGGCATCTTAATTTTCAAATCAAGATTATGCTCTTGCTTTCTCTCTCTATATTGCTCATGTTTTGCTTTCATTAATATTAAGTTTATGCCTGTTATTTTCTTTTCTATACTTAGTTAACTTTTATCTTATTTATGTTCTTATTTTGTCTATTTATTTTTTTTCCTTTCATTATGTTTAGTTAAGTTTATTATGTTAAGGTGAAAAGGTTATACTAATGGTGTAATAAAATATAATGTAAACTCAACATGAACTTTAATGTTTGATACTAATATGTTTTGTATTTGCTATCTTGTTCACTATTTAATACTTTGCTTGCTAAATTATCTTCTCCCAAGTGTAGGAGTGTCACGGTAATAAATAACTCGGCAAGATCGGGGTCTAACCACAGGGAAGTTAATTGTACAATTTTTAAATAACAATTATAAACAACAACAACAACAATATTAGTAGCAATAATAATAATAATAATAATAATAATAGTAGCAGCAGTACTAGTAGTAATAAAGAAAAAAAAAGAGAAGGAGGAGAAGAAGAAATGAGAACTTTGAGATGGAATATTAATGTAAGGATTAAACAATGACAACAATAAATGTCAAGGTTAGAGGATCCACTAATGGTATGTCAAACAAGTATAGTATAAACTCTTATTATTCAAGTGGAAACCACTCACAAAGGAGGTTCTAATCAGATTATAAATTGTTAATATAATTATATTAGTCATCTTATTTGATTAATGCTAATACTTGTAAATCTCATCAGGCATTCATGATTATAACTTATGTTAACAACAAATCAAGTTTCTTTCATAACTCAGGTGTCAGTTATACCATACAGTATGGGCTATGAAAGTGTCAAGCATTTATTGTACCAAGTGTTATACAACATAAATCTATATTAGTCATTTAACAAGCAAAGTATTAAATAGTTAACAAGATAACAAATACAAAACATGTTAGTATCAAACATTAAAGTCCATATTAAGTTTACATTATACTTATTCTTACACCATTAGTGTAACCTTTTCACCTTGACATAATAAACTTAACTAAACATAATAAAAATAAATAAATAAATAAATAAAATAAGAACATAAATAAGATAAAAGTTAACTAAGTAAATGAAAGGAAATGAAAGGCATAAACTTGATATTAATGAAAGCAAAGCATAAACATTACAAAAAATACAAAGAGAGAAGGAAAAAGCATGTTCTTGATCTGAAAACCAATATGCCTAAATGCATGGCAAAGTCCCCCTTTTATAGGCCAAAATTGAAAACTATTGATTTGATGACTAATTGATGAGTGGGTGACCAACTCTTGACTTGGTGACAATCCTTATCTTCTATTGTCTACCCAAAATGTCATTGATAACGTCAAAATTAGAATCACTTGAAAACATGAAAGTTGTAGGAAATTGTCTCAGCTTTCTTGTATAAAAAATCAAGGTCATTTGGACTTTTAGAGCTCCAAATATGGGTCAAACACGGAACAGTGCTCGGGCTGAAGGACATATTCAAACTTCATTGTTGTTGCTATAATTTGGACTTGAAAATGACCTTTTCAAGTCTTGGGCTCCATATAAAAGTTATAGGCCTATGTCTTACCTTTCCATCCATATAAATTAGACCTCAATATGAAATCTATAGCTCCAGATATGACCCAATTACCGAATAGTGTTCTGGTTTGGAGTGCACCAGCATATCTTTTCTAAGCTTGGCCATCTCTTTGTCCTTTTAATTTCAGTTCTTAAATTCATCAATCAATCCTTTTATTTATGTGATAGGCCTAAATTTAAAATAAAAATTTACCATAAATTAAAGTTATCTTGTATTATTAGATATGTTATTATAAAACGTGATTTGATTAAGAAGTTATTGATACTTCAAGTGCAAAATGATGATATAAAACCTTGATAAAAAATGCACTTTTAAGTACTAATCACACCCCTCAACCAGCTTATTACTAGTTCTAAGAATCAAAGCGTTACAATAGAAAAATAATTTGCAAATTCCATAAAGCAAGGTATTCATCATTCAACTTCCATTAGTCTAGCCAGATAAACAAACTCATTAAATTTATATATCTACTCAATACCTCTTAAACAAGATATTAATAAACCTTTTTTTTGTGCTTAATATATCAACACATAGTTATGAGTCTTTGTTTGGAAGAAAACAAAATTCTTGTTCTAATGTTTAAGGTTAATTTTCTTAAGTTGAGATTTTTTTTTGTTTTTTTTTAAATATATATACATGTAACTTAAAACACAATGCATCTTTAACCCATGTAACAAGCTTTCGGCTAATGACTCCCAAACCAATTAGTCTTAGGGCATTAGGTGTTGAGACACCCCTACGAGCTTAGTAACTTGGGTTGTAGATACTGATACGTAGATAGTGTAATGTTTAATTTCCTTAAGCTTTTCTCCTTAACTCATGTAACAAGCGTTGGGCTAATAGCTTCCAAATCAGTTGACTTTAGGGTATTAAGTGTTAAAACACCCCTTTGGGCTTAATTGCTTAGGTTAGGGGGGCTATGAAACCAAACTTATCTATATTTTTATTATCATTATTTTTTTGTTTTTTTTTTCAAATTACATACTATCTCTTTTCCTTAGTTGTTACTTTTAATAAAAGCACATAAATAATATAATAATCCAATATGCTACCCACAATCATATGTTAAAGTGTGTGTGTGAAAACTAAGATTTAAGAATACATGTTAAATGAGTATATGAGCAAAATTAAGTGATAATAATGCGAGAGTTTGTAAACTTGAATATTTCAAGAAGTATTATAATATACCTTGTTAAGAATGGTTACTAAGATGCATCTCAAGAGTCATTTTAACAAAAGAGCTCCTTTACTCTGTCATCCTAGTAACAATAATTTTGCACATGCTTTATGAAATGGAAAATAATTTTTTTTTTTATCAACTACTACCCTCTCCCCCCAACCAAAACGAGACATTATCTTCAATGTCCTAAAGTAGAAAGATAGAGAGTATAGAAGACATTACCTAAAATAACGAACATTGACAAACCTGAAACACACTTAAACAAAACTAAGAAATAACAAAACACAATAATAAAAAGACATAAAAGTTCACAAATAAAGACTCAAATTCAAACTAAGCTTTTTACGACTTTTCTTAGATGACCAATTTATGCGACTCATGGAGGGATCAATCACAGGAATGAAAGATTGTAGTTGGTCAATCAATTATTTAGCAGTAGCAGCAGAGATTATGATTTGTCGTGCAGAAGATGTTAGAAATTCTTATTCCATAATATGATCAAGTAAATACAACAACTTATCATAATAACTATTGATATTTAACAGACATATGGGTTTATGGTAAATGTGCAGTTGAGCCCAAGAGAAAATATGAAAGATCTCTTCCAATGTGCCTAGACCACCTGGTAAGGCAATGAAGGCATCAACATGGTTAAACATTGCATTCATTTGAGCATGCATTGTAAAGACTTATAGTTCCTCTCCAATTGTTTTTCTAATGATGTCCCCTTGTGCTAAAGCTTCGGGGACAACCCCCAAAACTTGACTACCTTCTAAAAATACAGCTATTAACATACCTCCTAGTCTCCCTCATACGCTAAATGAATTTTTCTCTCAGCTAGCACCTGACTAAGATGATTTACTGATTCTAAAAACTCCTTTTCTTTCCTAGGACTAGATCCACCGAAAACACAAATATTTCTTATGTGAGGACCTGAGGAACTTGCCATTTCTACACACTTCTATATTTGTTGAATGTATGGGTTAAGTAGAAATGAGGGAAGGAAGAAAGGATTTTATATATGAGAAATTAAAAATGCAATCATACCACTTATATGTAGGCCAACTAGAGTCTCACACACTCTATCTTTTTATTTATATTTATTTATTTATTAAAAAAGAATATGTATGTACAGATAGTTGTGACTGTGGCTTAAATCTTCCCTTGGTTTTACGTCCAAGAATGGCTTAAACGCCCTCTATGGGTCAGGGATAGGCTTCCCATCCAGTTTTCTTAAAAATTAGCAAACAGGGTCTTTTTTAGTCAGATTTCCAAGACTAAGTCAATCATGTTCTTTAAAAAAATGGAGCCATAAATCATAAATTACATGATGCACATCTCTACTAGGATGCGTCTCAAGAGTTAATAGAAGATTATCTAAAGACTCCTTACTCAGGCTATCCTTAATGAATTGTATTTTATCTTTACGGTTTATAGATACCATTCCTAAAGAACGACATTGTGTATTACAAGTCCATCTGGCACATTATTGACAGACTTTCAATTGTTTTGCATGACGTTTCTTTGTAAAAGTGTTTTTACCTGTTCCAAGCATGTGTAAAATGAAGGAATTAGAGGACTCACTTGATAATCAGACCTTTACTTCAATCAACCAGCGAATATCTTTAGGAATTCCATGATTCATTAATAATCTCAATCTTACACATCTAGCACGATAAATTTTTGTAATCGCATTCTGAGGCAGAGCGGGAAAATACTTTTTCAATTTTTCAAGATTAGTGTCCATTATCAAATGAGAATTGGAAAAGAGATTCAAAGAATTGCACAAATATATACAAAGATATCAGTTATTATAGGAAACTAAAAGAACCAACTTAAGTCACGGAGTATCGTTATCCACCATTTGATCGGGGTGAGAGAAACCAGTAAAAATTACTTAAAAAAAATACAAAAACAACGTGAGAAAAATAAAATAATCAACCTTTATCTACAAGATCATTCAAACCAGTTGATTCATTTTCATTAGGAAAATTATCAAAGTAAGCTTTCAAATGATGTCCATTTATCTTAATAACATTGTCATTCATTGAATTCTCAATATCAAAGGCCCCATAAGGATACACATATTTCTTAATAAATGAACTGCCCCATCTTGATCTTAGCTCTCTAGGGAATAAATGGAGTTGAGAATTATAAAACAAAACTTTTTGACTAGTATCAACTTTTTAACAAATTTCACAAGTTTTGCAGAATGCATGTATATCCTTGAACTTGGAGGGCCAATAAAATTCATTTTGAAAGATTTTTGTAGTTGTCTTTTTTTACGAGAAATAACTTCCACATGCTTCAGAATAAAAAAGTTGCATGGCACTAGTTACCTTATTGTCAGGAATGCATATTTGAAATATTTAATCAAGACAATATTTGAATAAGTTAGGGTCATCCCAATAAAAGTTCTTCACTTCGTTCAAAAACTTTTCTTTATCTTGGGTGCTCCAATCAGCTAGCAAATCTCCTGAAGCAAGATAATTGATATTTTTATAATACCAAGGCATTAGACTAAGAGAAAGTAAGGATTCGTCAGGAAAGTAATCATTGATTGGTGTGATGTCAGATGTCGAATTTGTTGTCACTTTTGACAAAAGATCCGTATCAATATTTTTGGAGCGTTTTTCATCCGTGATTTCTTCCTCAGAATAAATCATTTGGAAATCTCAAGATTCGTCTAACTCATTTTTACTTAAAATAGATTCAAGTTGATCATAAACTAATTCGTCAATATGATCTACTTCTTGTAAATCATTATCATCTCCAAGTTGCTTGCAAATGTTGAAAATATTCATCTCGAATGTCATGTTTCCAAATGATAGCTTCATCAGTCCATTTCTACAATTAATCAATGCATAAGAAGTTGCAAGAAACAGACGTCCTAAAATAACAGGAAATGAATTACATGCTTCAATAGGTTTTGTGTCTAAGATAACAAAATTCACAAGATAAATGAATTTATCGACTTGTACTAACCTATCTTCGAATATTTCTCTAGGCACTTTTACAGATCTATCGACAAGTAAGGGAGTTACAGAAGTTGGTTTTAACTCACCTAGTTTGAAACTTTGAAAAACTAAATATGGAAGTTAATTCACACTAGCTCCAAGATCAAGTAAGGCTCTTCTAATTTTATGTTCTCCAATAAAGCAAGAAATTATAGGACAACCAGGGTCTTTATATTTAAAAGCATTATTATTCTAAAGAATGACACTTAGTTGTTCGGCTAAAAATGTTTTCTTTTTCATATTTAGTTTCTTCTTCATAGTGCACATATCTATAAAAAATTTAGCATAAGAAGGAACCTGTTTAATAGCATCCAGCAAAGGTATATTGATTCTTACCTGTTTGAAAGTTTCAAAGATTTCAGAGTTGTGATTGACTTTTCTTTGTTTGGTCATGATGTGAGGAAATGGAAGTGCTGATGGGGAATAAGTCTTTTCATTGGAAATTTCAGATTCAACCCCTTCCTTACCCTTAGAGATTGACTCATCATCTTTCTCACAAGGTTCAAAAGTGGGTTTTTCAATAATCTTACCACTGCGAAGAGTAGTGACTGATTTGACTTGATCCTTGTGTTGGCTTCTTGAGATTTTATTATAGTTGAGATGGAAACTTACCTTTCTCTTGGAAACTAAGAACAAATATCAATTTTGCAAGAGTATCTTTAAAATCTGTCATATTTTGAGCAAGTAGAGTATTGATTGTCTCTTGCTTTTCAATGAATGTATGCAATATTTCCTCAAGATTTATTCTAGAAGGTGGAGCATAAGGAGGTGTATATCCATGAGAATTTTAGAAATTATAGTATGCTTAAAACGGTGATTGTGAAGTTTGTACATTGTTATTATCACTCTTCCAACTGAAATTTAGGTGATTTCTCCAACTAGGGTTGTATGTTTGCTAGTATAGTGACACGACTAAAAGATTGATGTCTTCTCCCAAGTGCAGGAGTGTCGAAATAATAAATAACTCGGCAAGACCGGGGTCGAACCACAGAGAGGTTAATTGTATAAATTATAAACAACAATAATAGTAACAACAACAACAACAATAGTAGCAATAATAATAATAATAATAATAACAATAGTAGTAGTAGTAGTAGTAGTTGTTGTTGTAGTAGTACTAATAATAATAATAATAATAATAATAATAATAATAATAATAATAAAGAGGAAGAATAAGAAGTTGATGAGAACTTTGAGATGACAGATTAACGTAAGAATTAAACAATGATAACAATAAATGTCAAGGTTAGAGGATCCACTAATGGTATATCAAACAAGTATAGTATAAATTCTTATTATTCAATTGGAAACCACACACAAAGGAGATTCCAATCAGATTATAGATTATTAAAATGATTACATTAGTCATCTTATTCGATTAATACTAATACTTGTAAATCTCGTCAAGCATTCATGATTATAACTTATGTTAATAACAAATAACTTATGTTACAACAAATCAAGTTCCTTCCATAGTTCAGGTGTCGGTTATACCATACAGTATGGGCTATGAAAGTGTCAAGCATTTGTTGTACCAAGTGTTATGCAACATAAATCAAGATTAGTCATTTAACAAGTAAAGTATTAAAGAGTGAACAAGATAACAAATACGAAACATGTTAGTATCAAACATTAAAGTCCATATTAAGTTTACATTATACTTATTCTCACACCATTAGTGTAACCTTTTCACCTTGACATAACTAACTAAGCTAGACATAATGAAAGAAAGCAAAATAGAAAAACAAAA
>NW_011501467.1:1153-16483 GCF_000495115.2 Populus euphratica | reverse complement strand
GATACGCATAAACTTAATATTTATAAAAGCAAAGCATAAACATTACAAAAAATACAAAGAGAGAAAGCAAAAGCATGATCTTGATCTGGAGACCAAGATGCCTAAATGCATGGCAAATGCCTCCTTTTATAGGCCAAAATTGGGAACTATTGATTTGATGACTAATTGATAAGTGGATTGATTTGATGACTAATTGATTTTGGCCATCTCTTTGCCTTTGCAATTTGAGTTCTTAAAGTCATCAATCAATCCTTTTATTTATGTGATAGGCCTGTATTTAAAATGAATATTTACCATAAATTAAAGGTATCTTATATTATTAGATATATTATTATAAAACATGCTTTAGTTAAGGAGTTATTGATACTTCAAGTGCAAAATGATGATATAAAACCATGATAAAAATACACTTTTAAGTACTAATCATATAGGTTATGGTTGGCCCTTTGGAAACTGTTTAAAGTATGAGCTTGTTCATGGAGACATTCCTTAAAAGAAGGCAATGTTGGACAATTGTTGGTTGAGTGTTCATTTGTTTCACAGATTTGACATACAATGTTTTCAACAGATTTTAATTGACCACTCCTTTTCAATTCTAGTGCCTCGACTTTTCTAGCTAAAGATGCAAACTTGGCTTGAAGGTCATGATCTTCCTTAAGGTTGTACATACCTCCACTAGATGTATGAGGTTGAGTTTTACTCGGTGCCTTATATGTACCCGCGGTGTCTTAATTTTGAGCATTTTCAGCTAACAAGTCTAAGTACTCCATTACTTTATCAGGGTCTTTATCTTCAAAAGTTTCATTGCACATTAATTCAACTATTTGCCTATTTCTAGGTGTTAACCCTTCATAAAAATGTGAAACCAATCTTCATGTTTCAAAACCATGATGAGGGTAAGTACTAAGTAATTCTCGATACCTATCCCAACATTAGTAAAATATTTCTCTTGGTTTTTGAGTGAAAGTGGTGATTTATCTTTTGAAAGAATTTGTTCTGTGAGATGGGAAAAACTTCTTTAAAAACTGTTATTGCATTTCATCCCAAGCATGAATGGATCTCGGTCTCAAATTTTGTAGCCATATTTTAGCTTTAGCTTTTAATAAAAAAGGAAAAAGCTTTAATCTAATGGTGTTCATGCTACAATTTGAGTCATTACAGGTGTTACAAACCTCTTCAAATTTTCTTAAATGCAAGTATGGATTTTCTAAATCTAAGCTATGAAAAGAAGGTAAAAGTTGAATAATGTCTTACTTAAAATTAAAATGAGATGCATTAGGAGGAAAAACTATGCGTGATGGTGCACTTGTTCTTGTAGGATTCATGTGGTCTCTAAGTGTTCTAACACGGTTATTCTCATTATTCTCATTATGAAGTGATTGATTATCTTCTTTGGCTATATTTTCTGAAAATGATGAGGATACCCTAGAAATCTACCACTTGATGTACATGACCACACTCTCATGCACGTATAGGAATAGAATAAAAGAAAAAAGAAAACAAAAAAAGAAGAAACAAGAGAAAAGAAACAAAGTTATACACAAGAAAAATGAAAAGAAAAAATAAAATAAATACTATAATTTGTACAAGAACTTACCTGTCCAACAACGACGCCAAAAACTTGACACCACCGAAAGATTGATGTCTTCTTCCAAGTGCAGGAGTGTCAAAGTAATAAATAACCCGGCAAGACTGGGGTCGAACCACAAGGAGGTTAATTGTACAAATTTTAAACAACAATTATAAACAACAACAATAGTAACAACAACAACAACAACAACAATATTAGTAGCAATAATAATAATAATAATAATAATAATAATAATAATAATAATAATAATAATACTAGTAGTAGTAGTAGTAGTAGTACTAATAATAGTAATAATAAAGAAAAAAAAGGAGAAGAAGAAGATGATGATGAGAACTTTGAGATGAAATATTAATGTAAGGATTAAACAATGATAACAATAAATGTCAAGGTTAGAGGATCCACTAATGGTATGTCAAACAAGTATAGTATAAACTCTTATTATTCAAGTGGAAACCACACACAAAGGAGGTTCCAATCATATTATAAATTGTTAACATGATTCCATTAGTCATCTTATTCGATTAATGCTAATACTTGTAAGTCTCCTCAAGCATTCATGATAATAATTTATGTTAACAGCAAATCAAGTTCCTTTCATAGCTGCGGTGTCGGTTATACCATATAATATAAGCTATGAAAGTGCCAAGCATTCTTTGTACCAAGTGTTATACAATATAAATCTAGATTAGTTATTTAACAAGTAAAGTATTAAAGAGTGAACAAGATAACAAATACAAAACATGTTAGTATCAAACATTAAAGTCCATATTAAGTTTACACTATACTTATTCTTACACCATTAGTGTAACCTTTTCATCTTTACATAATAAACTTAGCTAAACATAATGAAAGAAAGAAAAATAAATAAACAAAATAAGAACATAAATAAGATAAGAAGTTAACTAAGTAAATGAAAGGAAATTAAAGGCATAAACGTGATATTAATGAAAGCAAAGCATAAACATTACAAAAAATACAAAGAGAAAAAGCAAGAGCATGATCTTGATCTGGAAACCAAGATGCCTAAATGCATGACAAATGCCTCGTTTTATAGGTCAAAATTGGGAACTATTGATTTGATGACTAATTGATACACATTACAGTAGAACTAGGTCATAACATCTATACACAATCACTATTTATTCAACTATTTTTATTTTAGTTTCACTAGATTTATAATAAAATTAGCTTTATTTCATAAATTATTTTGTTTTCTTTTTATGTATGCATGGATGCAAAAAAAAAAAATCATTTTTGAAAATTGGCTACCATTCACTCATGCATTTCTTGTTTTGTTTTTGTTTTATTTTATTTTTAATGAATTCAAAATAATGTTAGATTTATTTTACAAAAATGTGTTGTCGCCTATGCATGTATATGAAACATATTAATTTTTGAAAAAAAATCAACTACAAAAGTTAGAATGCATATTAATAAAACAAATGGTTCAATCTTACTAAAGAAAGAGCCCTCAACATAGTAAATTAAATAGAGTTGTATTTTTTGTTAGGATTAACATTATTATTAATAAGGAGAAGTTTATATTGTATTAGAATTCAATTTCTAATTTTCTTGTCATAACCTAAATTTTGACCCTTTATTTTTTTATATATATTCAAAATGATTTAAAAATTCCAATAATGACCTTTCTAATAAATCATGTCAATTTTAATCATTTTTTTTTCTTTCTCACTTTTATTTAATTTTATATGTCAAATTAAGTTAAAAAATTCAAAAGATAAAAAGATAAAAATATAATAGGGAGCGAAATTAGACCAATAATTAAGTTTAACAAATCAAGGTTTGGGTTTGGAAAGTTTAAATAAATTCAGAAATATTTTGGGTTGTAATTGGAAACTCAATTAAAAAATATAGCTTAATTTGATTTAATTTTACTAAGATTATAAAAATTAAATAGCTAATGATGAATTTGAAATAAATGCCAAATTTAAAAGTCATTTAAGAGCTTAACTAAAGAATAGGTTAAAATCACAAATTAAGGATGAAATTGTAAAATAAGACAATATAGGGGTTTAAAGCTGGGTTAACTGAGTGTTTAATTAAAAGAAATTTTGAAGAAAAAGTCCAAATTGTTCTAAATTAAAAATCTAGAGAACCAAGGATTACAACCAAAAAAATATCGAAATGAAGGGACTAAATTAGATTTTCTACACTTCCAAAACGGCGTCTTTTTTATCAATACACAACCCTGATTTTAATTGTAAACGACGTGTGCTTCCACTCAAAGTGAAACATCGCGTGGTCGAAGCTCCAAAACAAAATATCATTCCACCGTGAAAGGAACGACATGTCGTTCTCTTGCTCAATTCAGGAAAAAAGTCTCGTTATATTAGCCCGAGCCCCTATCATCTCCTTCAATTCCCAGCCATAATTGATCTTCGAATGGCCCAAAATATCTTCGATTCATTTCATTAACACCCCAGTTCCAATCAAAGTTCGAAGAACCATGAATATTGATTCCCTGAACCGATCCCCAAATTTGTTATTAATGCATGCCAACGATCGGCCTTAATTCCCAGATTTTTAGCCCTCTTTACTCCAAATCACCGCCTTAACAACCCATGAATGTTAACCTATAGATACCCTTCCATCACTGCAGACTTATACGGTGAGACACACAGGGGGAGACATGAAGGGACAGACAGAGTGTGGAGGAAAATTCTGAGGAGAGAAAACAAGAAAGAGTAGAAAAGAAGCAAAAAAAAGAAGGGGTGTTATCAAAAGGAAGGAGGATTAGGAAGATCTTCAAGGCAGATACGTAGTGTGTCCTATAATTCTAACGCGCTCAAGTGTCTCATCAACGAACAAGGATTGTTAACTCTACAAACCAGGTACAATTACGTGTTTTATCTCGTTTTTTGCTACAATATCATGATGAGAGTTTAGTGAACCTATGAATGATAGTCATTGACATTAACTTTATAATGTGATCGGTGTCCAAAAGCTTACTCTACAAATGATTGGTGCCGCTGCCGATCACGAGGCAGGGCTTTAACAATATACATATAGGCCATAGCTAATGAACTAATCATCCTATAACATATATCCAATAAAAATCTCATAAACATCCCATAAGGGTATTTCTTTAAAATACATTGGATATGAACCAATCTATTTACACACTCTCTTTGACTTACTACAGCGCCAGTGTGTGTAATCTTCTTTCAATGAAGTTTGGAGGCAATTTTACAGAATGGATTGTTCTCATTATGTAGTCCAACATGCATTGGCGTATCCAAAAGAACCAGAAAAGATCTATCTACTTGCCTACATATTCAAGTCTTCCAAGCCTTTTGTTTGACATAAATAGGGAGGAGAAAGTTTCTGTATACCATGTCCATTACCTTTAGAAATTAAAAGCAATATCAAAACTTTTTTTTGTTTTTTTTTTGTTTAAGCCATGCACCTTCCAGCTTACCATGGTATGTCGTTCTTAAAACCTGTTAGTTTTCTCTAAGGATCCATTTAATTCCACTAGAGTTCCCTGGGGCTGCATAGGACAGGGAAGTGAGGACTCTGATGACTTCTGCTTTGGGAAAAGCAATACGGGAAACATTGACTTTTTCCAAGGCATGCCAACCGTGGTGCATGATGTTGCTCATAATTAATTTGCTCGCAACCCATCTCTAGTGTCTAACGCACAATCACGCACATTTTCTCATAATGGGTGTATTTGTCATTAAACCAAAAAATTAAATAATCTCGATTTAAAAAAAGAAGGAAAGTATAAATCATTAGGATTTGTAGATATAAAAATGCATGTTTGAATTGCTTATAAGTTTATTAAGATCGAGGTTTTTAATCTAGAAACTAGAAACTAGAATGTTAGAACTTATTTGACAAGTCCCATTATTTTAAGGACTTATAAATTTTTTTGTGAAATTAGTGTTGTCTATTTAAGGGATTGATATTGATTTTTCCATGAATAACTTTTTCTTTTGTAAGTTTTCTTTAAGAAACCGACATCAAATTTTATTGAAAACTAAATTTTTTTATTAAATTATTGATATTAAAATTTTTATGAAAAATCAAATTTATAAATCTTTTTCAAAGAACTAGCATCGCTTTTTTTTACTAGTTAGAAACCATTTAAAATATAAATAGAGAATGAACTTAAAACATTTAGGAAATTAATAGCAACTAAAAAATAAATTTGTAGGAAAAACTTAGTAAAAGTAACATTTCATTTGAATGGATATAATAAAAGTGATATTGATCTTTTATTAGAAATAATTAACTATTTATCTAAATCTATAAGATTAGTGCTTTGAATTAGAATATCTAGTATTCTATATTTACTAGCTGATGATTTTTTATATATATATTTTTTTCATTTTATTTTGGCAAGTTTAATTTATGTTCAGGTGTGTGATAATATGATGACTTTATATATATATATATATATATATATATAAACAATATATATGAAATTAAAATTAGATATTTACGTAAAACTCAAACTTTGTATCAATATAAATAAACTACCTAGTTACTGGGAATGATAGTCAACCCTACATATGTAATTTCTTTCAATATTTTTATTAATAAAAATAATGATCATTGTTTTTTAAGGTCTAAAATCTTATTATTCCTACTCTCTATTTGGTTTTGCAACGATGCTATTTGTCTACACTCAGGAATAAATTCTTAACTATATTTTCTCCTTAATTAGAAAGAAAAAACAAAGAACAAAGAACATAATTAATTATTGATAAACAAACTAGTCAATGATTAATCACACAATTATCAATCACGAGGGACTAGATTAGCATGCTTAATTGGACTAGATTTACCATTTATCTTGTTGATCAGCAATCATGCCACCAAAAAAGAATAAAAGTAAAATTGTTGCCACAATACCTAATAATCATTTAATAAATGTAATAGATAAATGTTAATCCCTTAACCCTGAGGAGAGCCTGATAATCCATCATCACCGTAAATTCATAGAAACAACCAACATTAGATGTTTTATGAAATAATTATTCATCATCTAATTATTTGCACCAATAGAAAAATACATAGAGGCAGAGTTGTAATTTTCTCATACGGCCCTTCTATGTTCCAATTTTTTTTACATCATTATTAGTATCAACCATTAGGACATATTGGCACTTTTATGCCTCTAAATTATTCCCAAACATGTCCTTTTTAGAAAAACAATGATGTTATATATGGTCACAACCTATTTTGATAAGTTCTAATTAGCTTACATTGGTTCCTCCTAAATGAATATTTTTCTATCAACTAGTAAATTTAACTTATGCTAATATGAGGACTATTTAAATGGAGATGAAGAACTTGAAAAAACAACTTATCATAATAAAATTATGGTATCAAACCACATTTGATCAACTCAATCAAATTCAAAGTGAGTTTAAATATAGTAGGTTTAGAACACTACTTATCTAAACCTCTAAAGGGAAAATCACCCATATTAAAACATCAAAAGCACCTTAACTAAATTCATCAATCAATGTGGCAATGGTGCAACAAATTCCTTTATAAAACTAAGACTATTTTGTTCATCACTAACTAAAAAAACCTTTCACTGGTCCTCTATATCACCTCGTAACTCTATCAATAGTGAAGAAGATATGGAGACTCATTTCGAAAAGCATTTTTATAGGAAAAAAAACTAGATGTGATATTGGCTAACTTAGCTAGGATGGTACAAGATCTAGGAGTGTCTATATAAGGTTATGCTATCCTATTTAAGACTTTAAAAGTTAAATGCACTAAAATTATAAAAAAGCAAGAGTACATTAGACTCATTGTAGAATAATAATGTGAACCTCGTAATCACATGTCAAACAATCTACAACAAAGATGATACAACTCTTGAAAAACTAAGAAATCATGTTTGATAGGAGTGTAACATAATAGAAATATATCACATTGTGCTAGCATTATTGGAATAAGAAACCCCAACTCAAGGAATACCAAATCACAAATAAAAATTATATGAATGACGTTATAAGGTCAATTATACCTTGATATTATTCTTTATCTCAACAAAGAAAACATGTTACATAACATAAAACACAAGTTTATTTTATTAATTCATGGTTTTTGTTGCCACCTTTAAATATCCAAAATAAGCTCGGAGGTTAATTATTGAAGGTGTCTCCCTTTTAGTTCCCTTGTTTTTCCACGATAATTAATTGTAGCTTTAAAGAATCCTCTTAAAACATAAAAACTTTTATTACCTTCATTTAACCTTCCTTGTAGGATTAGAAAACTCTCCAAAATAAGCAAATTAATTTGTCATTAAATATCATTAGCCTTTCTTTCCCTGTGCAACTAGGTTGAATAAGAAATCCTTGTAAAAAAAGGACTTTGGAACATTGATGAATCCTTGTCACACTTGAAAATTCTGTTATAATCTGTTAAAAATCCTTGTAGAATTAGAAAATTTCTAAAACAAGTTACCACATCCTTGTAAAAAAATGATCATTACCAAATAGAAAGTTTACAAGTCAAAAGGAAATAAATAACAAAACTTGTACAACTTGTTCTAACCTATATCGTAAGGCTTTTCTAAACTTCGATTGATTTGAAATTTTACCCCAACATAGAACAATATTTTAAAAAAATCTAAGTAAATTTATAATTGATCTAATGGTTGGATTAAAAATTGTGATTATTGTTGTAAAACTATATATAGTATGTATAATTATGCTAAAATCTAAATTTTCTTATTCAACTATTTCTTAGATCGTATGAAATATAGTGCAACATAAGGAAGAAGTGATAATCAATTACTTAGATATTTATACCATTATGAAAGATTATATCCATTATTAAAAGATGTTAGCAAAATAGGGAGAAAAATTCACTCAAAGGAACATAACCATTTGGCTATTTGAATGATGTTGAAAATACATAATCAATGACTTAGAATTTGATCAAAATATTAAGGAAGTATAACATTAGTTATTTTTTATTGCAAAACTCAAGAAGGGAAGACCATTTAAGATGGTTGTATTAAAAATTCTTAAAGTGGTTAACAAACTGGGTATAAAAGATGTAAGAGCTACTGAAGTGGTTGATGAGAATAAAAAGTATTCTTTTAATATAAAAACATGCTAAAGAAATTTTTGGCCATCTAATATATGGGAGGAAATCAAATTATTTGATAATCGTACAATCCCTACCATTGATTAGATTAAGAGAAATAAGTATTGCAAATAGCTTAACTAATTGAGAAATCATAATAATAGTTATGTTATCTTTAGAAGCCTAATTTTTTACACATTACAAGTTTGTCATATTTGCTTCTAAAAACAAGAAAATGGAGTATGATAACTCATTCTTTAAATTAATAACAATGGCTACCTCTAAACCAAAAAGGACTGTTTAGTAAAGGAAATTATAAAAGTAAGACTTAATTAAGAAGATATAAGCTAGAAATGTTCACAAGTACTTTCGTAGAAAAAAGATACATCGATTATGACAAGGCTAGGTAGGTACTAAAAGTTTAAGAAATACCTTATTATGAGGTATAGAAGTGTTTACCTATCATGCCATTATTTATGAAAGGAAAGACTTAAGGAAAAAGCTTTTAAAATTATGAATCAAACACAAGCCAAAACATTTAAACCTAAGAGACTAGCTTATTATGAGTGATATAAACGCTATCCATAATAGAAACATCCAAACCTAGTTATAAGGAGGATAGTGAGATTATTAGAAATTACTAGCATTTTCTAGACATAAAAATATATAGAAATAAGGATAGTTGTCCAAATCTTAATTTAGGAGAATGTAATGCCTAAATACATTAGTAAAAAAAGATGATTCAAAACCATATAGCTTGCTCGAGAAACAAGTTTTTTGATGTAGAATAAAATTAGACTTCCCTCAATTCAATATAGAGGATCTCATGGGCTAAGTGTGTAAGTCTAATCATTATTTTAATTACCATAATACTTATCCTTAATATAGGTTGTTCATGGCAAGTTTTTATATGAAAAAAAAAAGTCATTGTTTAGTTTCAAGAGATAAAAGAACCATGAACTATCACCAATTAAGAGTCATTTACTAATTCTATATAAATTAGGTGTAAGCCCTTTTTATTATGATAATCCTATGAAGGCTCTTATTAATCTAAAACATAATTTCTCATTTGAGGATCATAAAAATTAGTTTTAGTTAATCTCTAATAGAGCTAGGGGATTATCAGAATCATATAGACTAAGAAGTATTTTAGAAAGACTCAAAAAGAAAATCAAGATTGGTGTGCATATGTTAAATCAACAAAACTAGTGGCACTGTACAACTCAACTAGAATGCAAAAAGAAAGTTTAATTGTCATCTAGAAGAGTTAAAAGCCTAGCAATGAGGGTTCTTGTGAGAAATTCTTTCTAACCATCTAGCCTAAAGAGAAAACAATGTCTAACTTACCCTTTAAAAAGTTGATCCTAACCTAGTTCAAAAAGAAGAAGGAAAAGGGCATGTGTTTTAAATGTAATGGCAAGTGGAGTCTAGGCCATGGATTTAGAGACCTAAAGTTATATGTCATTAAAGAAGTGGATGAAAATGAGAAGGAAGGAGTTGTAGAAGATATAAGAAACTTAATTTATTTAGAGCCCTCCTCTTGACTACAAAGAAGAAGATTAAAGGTTCATGTGATCATCAATAATTCTATAATGATGATATTGATTGATATTAGAAACACACATAACTTTATTCATCCTATATTTTTCATAAAGGTTAGGTTTAGATTGATAACACATAAACTATAAGAGTAAAAATAGCTAATGGAATGAGAATACAAAGTAAAGGCAATTATTTTAAATTTAAGTTTGGTATATAAGAATACCAATTTCATGCCCATGCCCCATGATTTAGCTCAGAGGTTGTGATATGGTGTTAGGAGTCTAATGGTTTTAAATATTAGATCATTTTCTATTGGATTTTTTAAGATAAACTATGAAATTTAAGTTACATAGGCTGAAGGTTGAGTTAAGAGAATTAAAAGTTTAGAGTCAAAAATTGATTAAGGGTCAAGGTTTTTTGAATTAAAGAGAAAGGTAAAGAGGTTAATCCTTTATACTAAAGAAATTGAGACTAAGCCTAAGCCTAGTGAAGAGGAGCAAACATAGGTTTAAGAATGGCTTCAAAGAATTGACATAGTTTTTCAAAAACTTAAAGAATTACCATTAACAATGAATCATGATCATCCATTCCTATCACTATAAAACCATAACATTACTCTAATCACCAAAAATATAAATCAAGAAGATTGTGAAGGATTTACTAGAGTTAGGAACAATTCAACACAGTCAAAGACCTTTGTCTTCCCTTATTCTACTAATTAGAAAGTTAGATGAATCCTAGAGAATATATGTAAACTATTGAGCACTTAGAAAATAAATTATAAAGGATAAATTTCTTATTCTAGTGGTGAAAGAGTTGTTAGATGAATTATAAGGGTCGTAGTACTTTTTTAAATTGAAATTAAGATTGGGATAGCTTCAATTTAGAATAAGATTAGAAAATGTCTAGAAAACTACATTCAAAACTCATAAAGGTTATTATGAGTTCCTAATTATACCCTTTAGGCTAACATATGCTCCATCTATTTTTCAAAGGCTCATGAATAAGATATTTAAATTATTTATAAGAAAATTTATTCGAGTTTTTTTATGACATATTAGTCTACTGTACGAAAGAAGTGGACCACTTAAAACACTTATAAATTATTTAAGCTATACTTGTTCAATATAAACTTTTTACAAAATGTGTATATAAATGTATATTTACTTGTATAGAGACAGAATACTTAGATTATGTGGTTTCAAGAGAAGGGGCTAAGCTTAACCTAGATAAAATGGAGATCATAGTCGAATGGCCTAAACCTAGTAACATTAAGGTCATAAAGTGTTTTTTAGGCTTGACTGGTTGTCATACAAGGTTCATCAAAGGATATACATTGTCTAAAGCCTACTAACTAGAATACTTGGATAAAAGGATTTTAAGAGGGATAATATGGCTAGAAAAACCTTTATTAATTTTTAAAATGTGGTAAACTAACTACTAGTATTGACATTACTTGTTTTTATCAAAACATTTTTAATTAAGCGTGATGCTTCAGAGGGTATTGAGGCAATCTTAATATAAGAGGGGAGACTTATTTCGTATGATAGTAAATGCTTTAAAGAAAAGAAAATAGTCTTATCAATCGAAAATGAATTGTTGGTGATTATGTTGGCTGTTAAAAACTAAAGACCTCACCTACTAGGACAACCATTTAGATAGATCAACAAAACCTAATGTATCTTATTGAACAAAAAATTGGTACACATACTTAACAAATATGGATATCTAAACTTCTTATGTATGATTTTATCATTAAATAATACATGGCTAGAAAAAAGAATTTAGTCAGTAATGCCAAGAAAGCTTAATGAACCAATTGTGAGGAGGATGATACCAAGGATCCTTTAGATACTAGGTTAAGATAAAGATTTTAATATATAAAGAAATATTAGTAGGGAGTGCACTTTTAAACCATTTATTTTACTATACAAAGGAATGATTTATATTAGTTGGTCATGGTCTTTTATTTTTATAGACTTTAGTAAGAGATTGTCATATTCCAATAATACTTTATTATTTTGATATTAGTGGATAGATTTTCTAAGCATGCTCACC
The DNA here is from genome assembly GCF_000495115.2 of Populus euphratica. Classification (NCBI taxonomy): domain Eukaryota; kingdom Viridiplantae; phylum Streptophyta; class Magnoliopsida; order Malpighiales; family Salicaceae; genus Populus; species Populus euphratica. Next base: position 4,212 of record NW_011501467.1, on the reverse strand, counting down.
TTATGTGCATAATTTATCTATACACTGCAATTAAGGTAGTGAAGTCTTCTCCTAAAATATTTTTAGCTCACAAGGGTTATTTAAAACAATCTTTACTAACAATAACCCTACATTCACCAATAAATTTTGGTAGGAGTTATTTAGAGTTTGTGGAGTCCAACTATATTTATCTACATCCTATCACCCCCAAATATATAGGAAAGTTAAAGTTACTAATAAAACCCAAAAATGGTATTCTTGTTGCTTTGTAAGTGAAAATCCTAGAAGTTGGTCAAAGTGATTACCTATGGTAGAGTTATGGTACAACATTAATCATCATTCATCTATCAATACTACCTTATTTGATGTTTTATATGGATATCCCCACCTAGTCTAATTATATACCTTATTCTACTATATGTATAGAAAAAATAGAAAGTCTTTCACGTTAAAGTGGACTGAAACCAAATGATTCGGACCAATGCAAAATTTTATTCTTCGTTTCACTTAATTTTTCAAGCTTTATACAATGAACTATTAAATGAAAGTTGTGATTAATTTATAGATACCAAAATCAAACTATTTTTTTAGAATAGCCTGATATGTTGTTCAACCTTCAAAGATCAAGCCCTACGTTGTTCTTCTTCTCCATCCATCAATAAAATAATGATTGTTTGGTTGGCAACCTGAATAGTCATTATTTACATTATTAAAGGTAAATTATAAATTCTTACCCAAAATGGATTTATGTATAGTTTTAATTTGGATGGTTGTTCAAAGCCTTTAATCTTTATCAGAACCATAATATTCTTGTCAAAATACCATGACCACTCCTTTATCATAATATTCTTATCTCTTTCATTATTAAAATTGAAAACAACAAGATTTTTGTCAATTTTTATTTGCCTAAATACCCTTTCCAAGGTTCCATATTTTTTTTATAGTTTAAATTAAAGTGGTTGAGTTAAAAGACTTATAGTTCAAAGACTATCTACCATACTTAAAATGACATTTGACTTTTACAGAAAAATATATCTTAAGTTCTTCTTTTTCATCACTAATGACCCAAGACTTTTCTCTAATCCCCTCCTTTTTGTTCTTCATTATTGAACAAGTAATCTATAAACCTTAACACAATATTGATAAAACCATATGCACACACAATTTAAAAACCCAAAACCTCAAGATATGAATAACTTTAAAAAAAAAATACAAAGACTCTTACAAAATTAGTACAAGGGAAACTTAAGGTAAATCTAAAATGACACAAGTTTCTCTTGAAAAATCATTTAGAATGATCTTTATGTATAATAAAATACCATCAATTTCATAAAACTATATAGCAAATATAATTTTTCATTAAAGATATTCATTAAATCTAAACTTAATACTCTAATTTTATTTATGTTGTTATCAACATATATAATATATATTTAATAGTTATTATTTATAATAGTTATTATTTATATAAATATTTAGTGGTTTAAAACTAACCTAATTAAAGAATCCAAAGCATTTTTAAGCCTAATATGAAATGATCTGTATAATTATTGATTAGTGAAGTAGTTCACTTAATGAACCAGACCGATAGAATCATCTTGTAAAATATGAGCATAATCTAATAGTTGGATCTAAAGTTATAAATATCTCCTCGATACTCTATTTTTAATGCATCTAGGTTCATTCACAAACTTGTTTCCTAGCTTAACTTTATCTACCTGGTCTAGTTCTCTCTACTTGCAAAAGACTCAACCTTAAATCAACTCTAATTTTTAGATATAAAGGTTTATCATCATAATAAATAATATCAAAAACATTTAACATTTTGGAAATACCCATATCAACCGGTAAATCAATAACATAAGTATTTTCATTCATCTTTTTTAAGACATTACAAATACCATATTTCTTCTACTATAGCTTGTTATACAACCCTAGTTGAAATCTATTTTTATGTAGAAATGTCATCATTTTATCTCCTTTATTGAACATTATAATAAGGTGGTGTCTATTAGTAGCCTTTTTGTACTTAGTATTAGTTTTTAGCAACTTATGCCTTATATCTTCCACTATAGCTTTCATATCCATAACAGTTTTATTGGTAGAAACTTTAACTTCAACAACTTTCTAAACTAGTATGAGATCTAGCACATGCCTAGGACACTATAAATATATAATTTTGAATAGTGATTTATTAGTAGTATTATGATTAATACTATTGTATGTGAATTTTGGTTGTATAATATCATAATCTCACTCTTTTGGTTTGTCACCAGAAATGCTTATTATTAAGTTTTTAAATGTTCAATGCAACAACTTTGTTTCTTGTCAATATGTGGATTTGCTATACTATTGAGTTATAATAATGAATCATACATCCTCCATAACATACATAAAAAAAAAAGGACTTAGAAACTTACCATCTTAATTAGAAGCTATTGCCTCATACATCACAATGACCATACTTCTTTTTTTTTCTAGGAAATGAAACATCTTTTTTATGTTATGAGGGGGGAAAGGTGTGTTTTATAAAGAAGTTATTACTTAGTATTAAAGTCACGAGGCAACCTAACTAATTTACAACGTTTTATTGTAAGTAGACTGATTATGCTAAAACAAAGATACTATCACTATAAAGCATCTTACTTAAGGTAAATTGCATTACTATTTGTATTTTATTTTTAATGGTTTGTTATACCTAATCTTCTAGTGGTCTATCTATATGGTGTGAATAGGTCTACTACAATAAGTTAAATCCTGTTGCGATGTCGTGGTCGCACAAATTAATTACCCTAGCTTAAAACACAACACACAAGATAGTATAGAGCAAGCAAGGGGTCGATCCCACAAGGAAGATTTAGTTCAGATTTTTATGCTATACGTTATGCAATTGGGGGGTTTTGATTTGTGATGATCTAAACTATGGAAGAAATTAAATGACACGACTAAAAGATTGATGTCTTCTCCCAAGTGCAGGAGTGTCGAAGTAATAAATAACCCGGCAAGACCGGGGTCGAACCACAGGGAGGTTAATTGTACAAATTATAAACAACAATTATAAAACAACAATAACAATAACA
>NW_011501467.1:0-1112 GCF_000495115.2 Populus euphratica | reverse complement strand
AATAATAATAATAATAATAATAATAATAATAATAATAGTAGTAGTAGTAGTAGTAGTAATAATAATAATAATAGTAATAATAAAGAAAGAGAAGAAGAAGAAGATGATGATAACTTGAAGATGAAAATTAATGTAAAGATTAAACAAAATGTAAGGATTAAGCAATAATAATAACAAATGTCAAGGTTAGAGGTTCCACTAATGGTATATCAAACAAGTATAATATAAACTCAAATGTCAAGGTTAGAGGTTCCACTAATGGTATATCAAACAAGTATAGTATAAACTCTTTTTATTGAATTGGAAACCACACACAAAGGAGGTTCCAATAAGATTATATATTGTTAACATAATTACATTAGTCATCTTATTCAATTAATGCTAATACTTGTAAATCTCGTCAAGCATTCATGATTATAACTTATGTTTACAACAAATCAAGTTCCTTTCATAGCTCAGGTGTCGGTTATACCATACATTATGGGCTATGAAAGTGCCAAGCATTTGTTGTACCAAGTGTTATACAACATAAATCAAGATTAGTCATTTAACAAGCAAAGTATTAAAGAGTGAACAAGATAACAAATATAAAACATGTTAGTATCAAACATTAAAGTCCATATTAAGTTTACATTATACTTATTCTCACACCATTAGTGTAACCTTTTCACCTTGACATAATTAACTTAGTTAGACATAATGAAAGAAAGCAAAATAGATAAACAAAATAAGAACATAAAAGCTAACTAAGTAAAGGAAAGAAAATAAAAGGTATAAACTTAATATTAATGAAAGCAAAGCATAAACATTACAAAAAATACAAAAAGAGAAACCAGTAGTAGTAATAATAATAATAATAATAATAATAATAATAATAATAATAATAATAATTACAGTTATTCTAACTAAGTAAAGGAAAGGAAATGAAAGACATAAACTTGATTTTAATGAAAGCAAAGCATAAACATTACAATTATACTTATTCTCACACCATTAGTGTAACCTTTTCACCTTGACATAATTAACTTAGCTAGACATAATGAAAGAAAGAAAAATAGATAAACCAAATAAGAACATAAAAGTTAACTAAGTAAAGGAAAGGAAATGAAAGG
>NW_011501465.1:29759-42074 GCF_000495115.2 Populus euphratica | reverse complement strand
TTCCATCCATGTGTTTGCCTTCTTGGATCAATGGATTACCCAAAATAAATCAATTGTTGTTGTGTGGACATGTAAGATCATGGATTGTGTTTGGGCTGATTTGAAGGTTGATTTGGGGCTGAATTTAAGCATCAAATAAGTATACAAATATACCTATTATTTGGGCTAAGATTGACATTGAAACCTTGAGTGTTTAATGGTTGAAGTTTGCACACAACATAAGGCAAGTTTGGGCTTAAAATAGATCATATGATATTCTTTTCTAGAATTGGAATAGAATTGATTTTTGGGACAAATTTGGAGCACTTATTTGAACCAAGATTTGCTTCAATCTTCAACGAAATGTCTCTTCAATTCTTTGTTCTGAATTCTGACGTTGAATTTCCTGAATTAATTCATTTAAGCGAATTCCGACGTTGAATTTTGTGAATTAATTCATTTAAGCTCCAAAAACCTATCGAAACATTAAAACAAACTTCATTACTGAAAAGCACATCAATTATTATAAAGAAAACCAAATAAATCATTACTAAAAAACACATCAATTATTATAAAAACAACCAAATAAAAGCAATAAATACATATGTAAAATAAGAGACTTAATGACACTTTTGATGCACAATCACACCCCCCAACTTAGATTTTGCTAGTCCTCAAGCAAAACAAAACATAAAACCTTTGAAATAAAAAGAATAATAATAATCCTAATTAGGCTCGATTCATCACACTTGAAGGACCTATCATGCAAACATTGGTATCTTTAACTTAGTGTACACAATAGCAAATAAAGAAAAATAAGCATAGTCACATTCTCTAAATCAAACATCCATACAAAATTTACAAATTTAGTCATATTTATCATGCAACCAACATAATTGATTTATATGAAAACTCAACTTGTAATCTTCCCTTCTCACCAACACAAACAAGGTAGCAAACTAGAGAAATATCTATATATTTTTTTTCTTTCTTTGTTTTTGAAGATATGATTTATTCTTTGTCTTTAAGTAGTCACTTCCCTTTTGACGCGAATACAAACATTTGTGATGAATGCACCCGGTTACTCACAAAGTCACAAACTTAAAGTGCTTTGCATACTCATATTTTAAGCTGCCGTTTGACGTAAAGATAAACATTTGTGATGAATACCCCTAGTTACTAAGCAACTCAAAACATTGGAGTAGATAGAACTTTATACACATTTATTTATTTATTTGTGTAATAATTATTACTCTATTTACTTAAACCTTGTTTAGGACTGGATCAAAAGGGATAATCACAAGTAAAGCATCATACTCATTTTTCATGCATAATCACACAACTCACACAACTTTTACAAGGAAAGATGTACTTCAGTAATCTTAAAAAAAGTATGCTATATCTTGCTTTATAAGATATTATCTATCCCAAATTAAAGCATACAATGTTCAATATAATAATGAATCCAAAAATGTAATGATGATCCTAAACAAGTCTCACTCACATACGAATGCAAGTTTTTTTTTTTTTTAACAAGCATGGTTATCTCAAGCATTCAACATAATGAAATATCTAAAATTAAGTTTTACATTATCCTCAATATAAAAGAGAAAGAGAAGAAAAGTATAAAGATTAGAAAATTGTTACTCCCCTTCTGTTTTCAAGGATGAATGTCTGATTGAATTGGGCATGAGCTGACTTCTTGCTTGATTTTTTTTTTAACCTGCATATCACAACTAAAAGAAAACATTGATGTTTTTTTTTTGAAAATAAAGAACCTCACACCCCCCAACTTAAAATAATGCATTGTCCCAAATGCATGAACAAGAAAATATAAGAGATGGAAGAAAGAAGAAAAAAATAAAAATGAAAAAAATAATAAAAATGAAAAATAAAAATAAAAACTCATTACTTCTAATACTACAATGGTATTGGATCTTCAAGATCTAATGTCTCAACTTCAGCCACAACGTTTTCAAGATAAGGTTTCAATTGATGACCATTTACTTTGAAAATATTTCCATTCTTGGGATTTTCTACCTCAAATGCACCATGCTCAGAGATGGATTTAATCACAAATGGACCAATCCATTTTTTCCTCAACTTCCCAGGAAAGAGATGTAATCGTGAATTATACAAGAGAACATTTTGACCAACATGAAAGGATTTTCTAAGAATATGTTTATCATGCAAAGTTTTCATCTTATGTTTTGAAATTTTTGCATTTTCAAATGCATCATTTCTCAACTCCTCTAATTCATCCAATTGAAGCTTTCTATTTTTGCCAACCTCGTTTTCATTGTCATTGAATTACCGAATGGCCCAATATGCACGGTGCTCAATCTCAACAGGGAGATGACAAGGCTTTCCATAAACTAGCCTATAAGGAGACATTCCTAAAGAGGTCTCATAAGCAATGCGATATGCCCATAAAGCATCAACTAGTCGTAGGGACCAATCTTTACGGTTTGGATTGACTGTTTTCTCTAAAATGTTCTTGATCTCCCTATTTGTCAACTCAGCTTGGCCACTAGTTTGTGGGTGATAAGGGGTACTGACCTTGTGAATTACACCATATTTTCTCATCAAAATCCCAACGGGTTTATTACAAAAATATTTTCCCCCATCACTAATCATAGCCCGGGGCATGCCAAAACGAGAGAAAATATTTTCTTTCAAGAATTTGACCACAACTCGATGGTCATTGGTTCGAGATGCAATGGCCTCCACCCATTTAGACACATAATCAACAGCTACAAGGATGAATTGGTAACCAAATGAACTTGGAAAAGGTCCCATGAAATCAATCCCCCAACAATCAAATATTTCCAAAATAAGGATGGGGTTAAGGGGCATCATGTTACGCCTAGTGAGGCTACCTAGTTGTTGGCATCGGTCACATGCAACACAGAAGGCATGAGCATCTTTAAACATGGTGGGCCAATAAAAACCACACTGTAAGATTTTGGCAATGGTTTTCTTGGAAGAGAAATGCCCACCACAGGCTAATGCATGACAAAAATTAATGACACTTGGAATTTCATGATCAGGGATGCATCGCCTAATAATTTGGTTAGGACAGTATCTAAATAGGTAGGGGTCATCCCAAAAAAAGGTGTGCACATTGCGCAAGAATTTTTGTTTGTCAAGTTTAGACCAATGAGAAGGAATCTGACTTGTGGCTAGGTAATTTGCTATGTCAGCATACCATGGAGAACCAATGTAGGAGATAATACCTGCACAAAATAAATTTTCATCAGCAAAGAGTTCATTTATTGGAGATTCATCAATTATGGTCTCATAGCTTGAAAGACGAGACAAATGATCAGCCACTACATTCTCTACTCCCTTTTTATCTCGAATTTCAAGGTTAAACTCTTGGAGTAGGAGGATCCATCGAATCAAACGTGGTTTGGCATCTTGTTTTGTGAGCAAATATTTCAATGCTCCATGATCAGTGAAAACAATAACAAGAGATCCAACCAAATAAGACCTAAACTTGTCTAATGCAAAGACCACAGCTAAGAGTTCTTTTTCAATTGTAGTGTAATTCAATTGAGCATCATTCAAAGTCTTGCTAGCATAATATATGACATGAGGTTTCTTGTCTTTTCTTTGCCCTAAAATAGCCCCAACCGCAAAATCACTAGCATCACACATCAGTTCAAATGGTAAAAACCAATCAAGAGCTTGCATGATTGGTGCAGTTGTCAACAACCCTTTAAGCTTTTCAAAAGCTTCTTGACATTTTGATGTCCAATCAAATTGGACATCTTGTGACAAGAAGTTACACAATGGTTTGGCAATGGTACTAAAAGAATGAATGAATCTTCGATAAAAACCAGCATGTCCTAAAAAGGATCTCACATCTTTCACAGTCCTAGGGGTAGGTAATTTTTGAATGATTTCCACTTTTGACTTATTTACTTCTATTCCTTTTGAAGAGACAATGTGACCTAAGATAATGCCACGTGTCACCATAAAATGACACTTCTCCCAATTGAGTACAAGATTGCTCTCTTCACATCTTTCAAGGACTTTTTCTAAATGCATTAGACACAACTCATAAGAATCCCCATAAATTGAAAAATCATCCATGAAAACTTTCAAAAAAATTTCCACCATGTCACTAAAGATACTCATCATACACCTTTGAAAAGTGGCTGGTGCATTACACAAACCAAAAGGCATTCTTCTATAAGCATAAGTACCAAAAGGACAAGTGAAAGTGGTTTTTTCTTGGTCTTCTAAAGAAATCTCAATTTGGTTGTAACCTGAGTATCCATCAAGAAAACAATAGAAAGCTCTTCCAGCTACTCTTTCAAGCACTTGGTCTAAAAATGGAAGCGGAAAATGGTCCTTCTTAGTCACCATGTTCAATTTACGATAATCAATGCACATACGCCATCCAGTTTGGATTCTAGTTGGTACCAACTCATTATTTTCATTCTTCACTACCGTGACTCCAGATTTTTTAGGGACAACTTGGGTTGGACTAACCCATTTTGAGTTTGCAATAGGGTAAATGATACCTGCATCAAGTAGCTTAAGCACTTCACCTCTCACTACTTCCTTCATGTTTGGGTTCAATTGTCTTTGCATTTGCCTCATAGATTTAGCCTCTTCTTCAAGATAGATTCTATGTGTACATAAAAGAGGGCTAATTCCTTTCAAGTTAGTAATTTTCCACCCAATTGCTTTCTTGTGTTTTCTCACCACTCTCAAAAGTTTTTGTTCTTGCTCTATACTAAGTTTTGATGAGATCACAATAGGATATGATTCATCTTCCCCTAGAAATGCATACTTAAGATCACTCGGTAAAGGCTTCCTTTCTGGTTTATAAGGCTGGACAAGAGATGCCTCAACTTTTACATGGGGTGAAATCAAAGGCTCAAACGATGGGGTCCATTGAACTATTGACATAATAGGCATTAGATCTAGATAAGTCTCGAGTTCTCTTATTTCCTCATCAACATATTCCAAAGAACAAAATCTTTCATCATGAATTAAAGTTCTCTCCAATGGATCCTTGATCCACACTCTCTCAAAGTGTTCTTGACAAACTGTTTGGATGAAATCTACCTCTCTAATGTCCTCATGTTCCCCAATTTGTTTGGAGACATTTAATATGTTCATCTCCACAGTCATATTCCCAAAAGACAATTTCATCACCCCATTCCTACAATTAATTAAGGCATTGGATGTAGCTAAGAAAGGTCTCCCTAACATGACTGGGATGGGAGCATTAGAACCTTGAATTGGTGTGGTGTCTAACACTATAAAATCAACAGGAAAGTAGAATTTATCTACTTGGACCAACACATCCTCAACAATACCCCTGGGAATCTTGATTGACCTATCAGCTAATTGAAGGGTGATTCGAGTAGGCTTGATTTCTCCTAAACCTAATTGTTCGTAAATAGTGTAGGGTATTAAATTCACACTTGCTCCTAAATCCAACAAAGCTTGATCTATCTTATGACTTCCAATAATGCATGAAATGGTAGGACAACCAGGATCTTTGTATTTGGGAGGGGTCTTAAACTGGATGATGGCACTAGTATGTTCAGTCAGAAAAGCTCTTTCTTTCACATTCAATCTCCTTTTGACTGTGCATAAATCCTTAAGAAACTTTGCATAAGATGGAACTTGTTTAATTGCATCAAGGAGTGGAATATTGACTTTCACTTGTTTAAACAATTCATAGATTTCTGAGTTCATAAGATCTTGTTTAGGTTTCCCTAATCTTTGTGGAAATGGTGCTCTAGGAACAAATTCTAAATCACTCACTTTGACTCCAATTTTTCTTGAATCATCTCCTTTCTCACTCATCTCTTTCTCATTTATCTCACCTTCTTTGTCACTCAAACTCTCATTTGTCACTTATGTTTTGATTCCCTCTTCACTTTCCCTAGATTTCTCCTCCACAATACCTTTAGGAATCTTAAAACCTATACCTTTGTCAACAATCTTTCTATTTTTAAGGGTAGTGATGGCTTGGACTTGTTCATGGTTTGAAGGTTCACTAGGTGAGGATTCACTCATGTGTACCTGACCTCTAGGATTGGGCATTGGTTGAGCTGAGATTTTTCCCTTCTCTTGAATGCTTAGTGATTGAGTCAACTTAGTTAGTTGACTTCGAATGTCATCTAAAGTCCTATTGGTCTGGTCTTGGAATTTGTAAGCTTGGTTGTTGATTCCTCCTTGCGTTTGCATGAATTGTTGAAGAGTATCCTCTAGGGATCTCTTATGAGGTGGTTGATATGTGTTATGTGTGGGAGCATGAAATGGTTGGGGTGGAGGTTGAAATGTTTGAGGTACTGAAGAGCCCTCATTTCTCCATCCAAAATTTAGGTGGTTCCTCCATTCAGGATTATAGGTCTCAGAGTAGGGATGGCCTACTTGGTTTGGAAATGGCTTTCTAACATTACTTGAATCAGAAGTTTGGCCATATAGCACTTCCTTAAAGGCTAGAATGGTGGGACACTCAGTTGTCCTATGCCTTTTGCTCTCACAAACAACACAACTTTCCTGTTGTTGTTCACTCATGACATGCACTTTTTTAGTCTCAAGAGACTCTACTTTCCTAGCCAATGAGGCTAATCTAGCATTGAGGTCATCAGTCTCTTTCAATTGAAACTTCCCACTTGAATGAGAAATGGTGTTTCTAGACTCAACATGAACTAGGAGAGAAGTCTCCCATTGCTTTGTGTTTTCAGCCAATTGATCAAAAAAATCAAAGGCCTCACTTGGTTCTTTGTCATAAAACTCACCATTACACATGGTTGACACTAGCTTTTTAAAATCTGTGGTAAGAGAGTCATAGAAGAAACTCACTAACCTCCACATCTCAAAACCATGGTGGGGGCATGCATTTAACAAGTCTTTGAACCTTTCCTAAGCATGGTGAAATGACTCATTTGGACTACAAGAAAAATTCATCATTTGACGTTGTAAGGCTGCTGTCCTATGAGTGGGGAAGTATTTTTTCAAAAATTCAGCTTGCATTTCTCTCCATGTACCTATAGACCTAGGACGCAGGGAGTTTAGCCAAAGCTTGGCTTTATCCTTTAGAGAGAATGGGAATAATTTCAGCCGAATAGTTTCTTCAATGCATGTTCTATCAATAAAAGTATTACATACCTCTTCAAAGTCCTTAATGTGTATATATGGATTTTCAGAATCCATACCATGATATGTGGGAAGAAGTTGGATCATGCCTGGTTTCAAATTGAAAGCTTGTTGGTTTAGAGGCAAGATAATACACGAAGGTGTACTTTGTTTAGCTGGGTGAAGATACTCTCTTAGAGTTTGAAAATTAGGTTGATCATTGAATTGTGGAGGTCCATTACCTTGAACACTCCCTTCACCCTCTATATCTTCAACATTAGCCATGATGAAAAAATAATAATAATATAACAATTATATGAATATGAAAAGAAAGGAAAAAAGAAAAAGAAGATTGCAAATAAAAGTAAATGAAATGTAAAAGATAAAGTAATAGCTCAAAAATAAAAATACAACAAATTAGAAAATTCACACTTCAACTAATAAGCAATATTAACAATAATAAACATTAAAAGACAATTATAACAAGCATGAATAAAGAGGCGGTAATACCAGCCAAGTACTTCAAATAATAAATATAAGAAAAATAATCACAATAAAACAATAAAATAAAATAAACAAGAGGCGGTAATACCAGCCAAGTACTTCAAAAAAACAACAACAATACAACAAGATAAAATAAAATAAACAAGAGGCGGTAAAACCAACCTTATAATATAAACAATAAATATTATAAACTAATTAGAATAAACATCAAAAGAAAAATGGTTGAACCAACTAAAAGCTAACAATTAGTAGTCCAACAGTCCAATATCCGAAAAGTTGAGGTCAATTTTTTTTTTTGAGGCGGTAAAACCAGCCATTTGATTTTCTTTTCAATTTTTTTGAGGCGGTAAAACCAGCCAATTGATTTTTTATATATGATTTTTTTTTTTGTTTTTTCCAATAATCAAATCTAAATTTGTTACCTTTGCTTGCTAGCTCCCCGGCAACGGCGCCAAAATTGCTTGACCGCTTTTTATGACCGGCTTGTTTTAACTCGCAAGTGCACGAGTGTGCGATGTAGCAATTAACTCGGTAAGATCGAGGTCATATCCACATAGAGCTAGATCTAGAAAATAAGCTAGGTAACAAAAAAACTCAAGAGAAATTAAATTAATAATAACTTGGTTGAAAATAATTGATGGATTTGTTTTCAAAGATGAAAACGTGTAAATAGATTTTAAATGATAAGAAAAAGTAAGTCTTGGTCCAAATCAATTTTAATGGTGATGTATTGGTGATTCCTTCAAGATATATAAGATAACTCAACCTAATATCAACGATGGTGATATTAGATCGGAAAATATTACAATGAAGTTTAAAAGGATGAAGATTGATTATTGCTTAAGAATGAACAAGTACTTTCATATTAAGTAAGACATTGAATCAAGCAATCTCTATACCAAAACTAAAGTTTGTGCATAAAAATTTAAGATTATAACATTACCTAAATGGTTTCTAAAATTTCATTACAATAATAAATCATTCATGAAGAAAATGAGAAGATAAACATTAAGATTCATTCATATCTTAAAGAACTCACCTCAACCACCATCATCCTTGATTTGGATCCAAGAAAGAGATTAGCCAACCATGATTATATATAAGAACACTTTAATAAACATGAAATAACTTGAATTAAACTGAAATAATAAGTTTTACAAGCTAAAGAACCGAAATCTATAAAGAACACAACACAATTTCAGTAAAAATTCGGACACAAATCTGATGCTAACTTTGGACAGCAATTTAGACCCCCTTAGAAGCCTTTTCTCGAGATGTCTATTAGAGATATATTTATAGGAAATTCTGTCACCTTTCCAGATCATTAAAGAACAGCTTATTTGGACACCTGAGTCAAACTTTATGGACAAAAAACCAAAAAGTGTTCTAAAAAATCAAGTTAGGACAGCTTTACAACCACTTTGGTGCACGTTTTTCTTCCTCATTTATGAGCTATCTCTTTCTTCTTTTTGACCCAAAATAATGTAAAAATGTCCCCTCCAGCTTTCCATCCATGTGTTTGCCTTCTTGGATCAATGGATTACCCAAAATAAATCAATTGTTGTTGTGTGGACATGTAAGATCATGAATTGTGTTTGGGCTAATTTGAAGGTTGATTTGGGGCTGAATTTAAGCATCAAATAAGTATACAAATATACCTATTATTTGGGCTAAGATTGACATTGAAACCTTGAGTGTTTAATGGTTGAAGTTTGCACACAACATAAGGCAAGTTTGGGCTTAAAATAGATCATATGATATTCTTTTCTAGAATTGATTTTTGGGACAAATTTGAAGCACTTATTTGAACCAAGATTTGCTTCAATCTTCAACGAAATGTCTCTTCAATTCTTTATTCTGAATTCCGACGTTGAATTTCCTGAATTAATTCATTTAAGTTCCAAAAACCTATCGAAACATTAAAACAAACTTCATTACTGAAAAGCACATCAATTATTATAAAGAAAACCAAATAAAAGCAATAAATACATATGTAAAATAAGAGACTTAATGACACTTTTGATGCACAATCACCAGGCATGTGTGAAATGAAGGAGTTAGAGGACTCACCTGATAATCAGACCTTTGCTTCAATCATCCAGCGAATATCTTCAGGAATTCCATGATTCATTAACAATCTCAATCTTGCACATCTAGCACGGTAAATTTTTGTAATCGTATTTTAAGGCAGAGCGGGAAAATACTTTTTCAAGATTAGTGTCCATTTTCAAATAAGAATTGGAAGAGAGATTCAAAGAATTGCACAAATATATACACAGATATTAGTTATTGTGGGAAAATGAAAGAACCGACTTAAGTCACGGAGTACCGTTGTCCGCCATTTGACCGGGGTGAGAGAAACTAGCAAAAATCACTAAAAAAGAAACACAAAAATAATATGAGAAAAAAAATCAATCTTTATATACAGGATCACTCAATTCAATAGAGTCATGTTCAACTGAAAAATTATCAAAGTAAACTTTCAAACGATGTCCATTTACCTTGAAAACATTACCATTCTTTGGATTCTCGATGTCGTAGGCCCCATATAGATACACATGTTTCACAATAAAAGGACCGCTCCATCTTGATCTTAATTTTCCAGGAAATAAATGTAGTCGAGAATTATAAAGCAAGACTTTTTGACCAACATTGAATGTTTTTCTCAGTATTTTCTTGTCATGAAACTCTTTGATTCTTGCCTTTTGAATTCTTGAATTTTCATATGCATCATTTCTTATTTCCTCAAGCTCATTTATTTGTAATTTTTGTAGTTGACTAGCATCATCCAGATTTGAATTGAAAGCTTTAATAGCCCAATAAGCTTTATGTTCAAGTTCCACAAGCAAGTGACAAGGTTTTCCATAGACTTCTTGGGTACAACTTGGGTAGGACTTACCCATTTGCTGTCAGAAATAAGATAAATGATTTCATTATCTAGAAGCTTAATGACTTCATTTTTCACTACTTCTTTCATATTAAGATTTAGCCTTCGTTGCATTTCTCTATAGGGTTTAGCATTTTCCTCCAAATAAATTCTGTGTGTACAAATCAAAGGACTAATTCCTTTTATATCAGCTATGGTCCATCCTAATGCATTTTTGTGCATTTTCAGAGTTTGTAATAACTTACCTTTTTAAGTTTGGAAGAGATTATTACCGGAAAAGTTTCATTTTCTCCCAAAAATGAGTATTTGAGATTGGATGGCAGCAGCTTCAAATCAGGTTTGGGTGGTTGAACACTTAAAGGTATGGACTTAATTGATCGTGGTGGCAATTCCTCAATTTGTGGCCTCCAATTACTTGTCTTTAACTCTTCCTGAAAATAAATCATTTACAAATCATCAGATTCATCAATCTCAATTTCATTGGAAGTGGTTTGAAATTGATCATGAATTAATTTTCCAGTAAAGTCCACTTCTTGTAAATCATTATCATCTCCAAGATGCTTGCAAATATTAAAAATATTCATCTCCAATGTCATGTTTCCAAATGATAGCTTCATCAGTCCATTCCTACAATTAAGCAATGCATTAGAAGTTGCAAGAAATGGACGTCCTAAAATAACAGGAAATGAATTACATACTTCAACAGGTTGTGTGTCCAAGACAATAAAATCCACAAGATAAATGAATTTGTCGACTTGTACTAGCACATCTTCAATTATTCCTCTAGGCACTTTTACAGATCTATCGGCAAGTAAAAGAGTTATAGAAGTTGGTTTTAACTCACCTAGATTGAGACTCTGAAAAACTGAATATGGAAGTAAATTCACACTAGCTCCAAGATCAAGTAAGGCTCTTTCAATTTTATGTTCTCCAATAAAGCAAGAAATTTTATGAAAGTTGTAGGCCTATGTCTTACCTTTCCATCCATATAAAGTAGACCTAAATCTGAGATCTATAACTCTAGATATGACCCAATTACCGAATAGTATTCCGGTTTGGATTGCATCGACATCTTTTTTCTAAGTTTGGTCATCTCTTTATCCTTTCAATTTCAGTTCTTAAATTCATCAATCAATCCTTTCATTTATGTGATAGGCCTGCATTTAAAATGAGCATTTACCACAAATTAAAGGTATCTTATATTATTAGATATATTATTATAAAACATGCTTTAGTTAAGGAGTTATTGATACTTCGAGTGAAAAATGATGAAATAAAACCTTGATAAAAATGCACTTTTAAGTACTAATCATCCCTCAAATAACTGTTATATATCTTCTAAAAATTAAAAATAAAATCATCAAATTCAATTCAAAAAGATAATAACTCATCAAAGAAAATGGTTAAACTAGCATGCCACAAAGTGTTGATTGCATTGTCAATGAATTATTGCACCTTTTTTAGCAGTCTTCACTCCGCATGTGTGTCTCCATAAAAATCTTCATTGGGGGCTCATGTTCAAGAGTTGTAACCTCTAAGAAAAAAATATTACAAGTTAAATATATTTATAAATAACAACAAATTAACTTAAGATAGATATGATTAAAATTAATCATACAATCCACATCGCATGCGAAACGAACAGAACGAAGTCGCCGATATGCGTTGTAACTTAACTGTGAATTTGCCAGCTCCAGTTCGCCGCATCGGACTGTAAGTGTCGTGTGAACTGCTCAGGCGTCATGTGCTAAATATATTTATTAGTACTTAAAAGTGCATTTTTATCATGGTTTTATATCATCATTTTGCACTTGAAGTATCAATAACTCCTTAAC
>NW_011501465.1:29061-29653 GCF_000495115.2 Populus euphratica | reverse complement strand
ATTGATGAGTTCAACTACTAAAATTAAGAAGACAAAGAAAGGGTGAAGCTTAAAAAAGAGATGCTGGTTTAATTTAAACTGAAACACTGTTCAGTCATTGGGTCATATCTGGAACTGTAGATCTTGGATTTTAATTTGATTTATATGGCTAGAAAGCTAAGATATAGGCCTAAAACATTCATGGAAAAGCAAGACTCAATTTTGCTGTTTGGAAGTTCAAATCTTAGCAATAATGGAGAAATTTGAATCTGTATTGCAGCCCATACACTATTTAGTGTTCAGCCCATATCTTGAGTTTTAGAAGCCCAAATACATTAAATATTTTTTTGTTGGAAAACTGAGATAATTTTCTAAAACTTTAATGGGGAAGTCTATTCAAATTCTGACATTAGTAATGATGTTTCTATTCAGACAAGAAGATAAGGATTGCCACCAAGTCAAGATGTGGTCATCCACTTGATAATTAGCCATCAATTCAATAGTTTCAAATTTTGTCCTATAAAATGAGGCATTTGCCATGCATTTAGGCATCTTAGTTTCCAGATCAAGATCATGCTCTTCCTTTCTCTCTTTGTATTTTTTATAATGTTTA
>NW_011501465.1:28541-28969 GCF_000495115.2 Populus euphratica | reverse complement strand
TAAGATACTTTTAATTTGTGGTAAATGTCTATTTTTAATGCAGGTCTATCACATAAATGAAAGGATTGATTGATGACTTGAAGAACTTAAATTGCAAGGATAAAGAGATGGCCAAACTTAGAAAAGAGATGTCAGTGCAATCCAAACTGGAATACTATTCAGTAATTTGGTTATATTTAGAGTTGTAGATCTCAAATTTTAGTCTACTTTATATGGATGGAAAGGTAAGACATAGGCCTACAACTTTCATATGGAGCCTAAGATCTAAAAAGGCCATTGTCAAGTCCAAATTGTAGCAACAACAAAGAAGCCCGAATTTGTCTTCCAGCCCGAGCACTGTTCAGTATTTGGCCCATATCTGGAGTTCTAAAAGTCCAAATGAGCCGAATTTTTTATGCAAGAAAGCTGAGACAATTACCCACAACTTT
>NW_011501465.1:27478-27656 GCF_000495115.2 Populus euphratica | reverse complement strand
ATTTAGTTAATTTATATCTTATTTATGTTTTTATCTTGTTTATCTATGTTTCTCTTCTTTATTATATTTATCTATGTTTATCATGTCAAGATGAATACGGTATACTAATGGTGTAAGAATAAGTTATAATCATGAATACTTGACAACATTTACAAGTATTAACATTATTCGAATAAGA
>NW_011501465.1:26644-27365 GCF_000495115.2 Populus euphratica | reverse complement strand
ATGGATCCTCTAACCTTGACAATTATTTTACCTTTATTTAATCATTTCATTAATCTTATATCTCAAAGTCGTCATCATCATCATCATGTTGTTGTTCTTATCTATAATTTATATAGTTAACCTTCCTATGGTTCGACCCCGGTCTTGCCGGGTTATTTATTACTTCGACATTACTACACTTGGAAGAAGATATCAATCTTTTAGTCATGTCAAATTTTTAACGTCGTTGCTAGGGAGGGAAATTCTTATATAAATTATAATATTTATTTTATTTTCTCTTTTCACTATATTGTATCTAGCTTTGTTTTTTTTTCCTTTTGTTTTGTTTTATTCTTCATTTTATTCTCTTCCTATATGACATAACCAAAAGATTGATGTCTTCTCCCAACTGCAGGAGTGTTGAAGTAATAAATAACCTGGTATGACCGGGGTCGAACTACAAGGAAGTTAATTGTATAAATTATAAACAATAATAATACAACAACAATAATTATAATAGTAATAGTAATAGTAATAGTAATACTAATAGTAGTAGTAGTAGTAGTAAAAAAGAAAAAGAAAAAGAAGTTGAGAACTTTGAGATGGAAGATCAATGTAAGGATTAAACAATGATAACAACAGATGTCAAGGTTAAAGGATCCACTAATGATATTTCAAACAAGTATAATATAAACTCTTTTTATTATTTAATTGGAAACCACACACAAAGGAGGTTCCAATC
>NW_011501465.1:26459-26609 GCF_000495115.2 Populus euphratica | reverse complement strand
AACAAGATTACATTAGTTATCTTATTCGAATAATGCTAATACTTGTAAATGTTTTTAGGTATTCATGATTATAACTTATGTTAACAACAAATTAAGTTCTAAGTGTCGATTACACTATACGGTTGAGTTATGAAGGTGCTAAGTATTTTT
>NW_011501465.1:25187-26023 GCF_000495115.2 Populus euphratica | reverse complement strand
AACTATTGATTTGATGACTAATTGATGAGTGGGTGGCTAGCTCTTGACTTGGTGACAATCCTTATCTTCTCTTATCTAAATAAAACATCATTGATAACGTCAGAATTTGAACCAGACCTCAACATGAAAGTTCTAGAAAATTATGCCAGCTTTCTAAGAAAAAAAATTAAGGTCAGTTGGACTTCTATAACTCAAGATATGGGCTGAACACCGAACAGTGTCTAGGTTGCAGGACAGATTTGGACTTCTTTGTTGTTGCTATAATTTGGACTTGAAAACGACCTTTTTATATCTTGGCTCTAATGAAAGTTGTAAGCCTATGTCTTACCTTTTCATCCATATAAAGTAGACCTTAATTCAAAATCTACAGCTCAACTAATTAGTAACTAATATAATTAATAATTAATAGAGTGTTTAGAAATGTGGTTATATTTATATTTTTAAAAAAATTAAATTTTTTATATGTTTTGCATGGTTTTGATGTTTCAATCTTAAAAATAATTTTTTTAAAAAATAAAAAATATTTTAAAAAATATTTATAATAATAAACACACACTGTTAAACAGGACATTAATATTCCCTCGTTATTTAGGAAAATCTTTTATTAGGAATTACCATGAACAGTACCCCTAACTCTCACGACCACTCCCTAAACCGCCTCCAACCCTCCTGATTGCCCACAATTATACCCTTTTACTTTTCGCTCGCACAGTCCCGGATTCATCCTAGTAATCAAAGCGTTAAAATAAATTTTTTTTTTTACAAATTCCACAACATAAGGTATTCATCATTTAACTTCCATTAATCTATCCATATAAACAAACTCTCATTAAATT
>NW_011501465.1:23317-25089 GCF_000495115.2 Populus euphratica | reverse complement strand
TTGTTCTAATGTTTAAGGTTAACTTCCTTGGGTTGGGATTATTATCCTTTTCTTCTTTTCTTTTTCTTTTTCTTATTTATTTATGTACATATAACTTAAAATACAATGTATTTTTAAACCATGTAACGAGCTTTTAGCTAATGACTCCTAGATCAGTTGGTCTTAGGGCAAAATAATGATATAAAACCTTGATAAAAATACAATTTTAAGTACTAATCACACCTCCCAACCAACTTATTACTAGCCCCTAGTAATCAAAGCGTTAAAATAGAATTTTTTTTTTACAAATTCCACAACGTAAGGCATTCATCATTTAACTTTCATTAATCTATCCATATAAACAAACTCTCATTAAATTTATATATCTGCTCAATGCCTCTTAAACAAGATATTAATAAACCTTCTCTTTATACTTAATATATCAACATATAGTTATGAGGCTTTACTTGGAAGAAAACAAAATTGTTGTTCTAATGTTTAAGGTTAACTTCCTTGGGTTGGGATTATTATCCTTTTCTTCTTCTTTTTTTCTTTTTTTATTTATTTATATATGTACATATAATTTAAAACACAATGTATTTTTAAACCATGTAACGAGCTTTTGGCTAATGACTCCCAGATTAGTTGGTCTTAGGGCATTAAGTGTTGAGATAACCCTTTGAGCTTAACAACTCGGGTTGGAGATACTAATACGTAGATAGTGCAGTGTTTGATTTCCTTAACCTTTTTTCCTCAACTCATGTAACAAGCATTGAGCCAATAGCTCTCAAGTTAGTTGACTTTAGGGTATTAGGTGTTAAAACAACCCTTTGGGCTTAATTGCTTAGGTTAGGGAGGCTACAAAACTAAATTTATCTATGTTTTTATTATAATTTTTTTTTTAATTTATATACTATCCTTTTTCTTTAGTTGTTACCTTTAACAAACAAACATAAATAATATAATAATCCAATGTGCAACCCACAATTATATGTTAAAGTGTGTGTGTGAAAATTAAGGTCTAAGAATACTTGTTAAATGAGTATATGATCAGAATCAAGTGATGATAATGTGAGAGTTTATAAACCTGAATATTTCAAGAAGTATTTTGCTAGACCTTGTTATGAATATTGCAAATAACAATTGAAAAATATTAACCAATATATGTTTCAAGAGTCAATAAAATTCCTCATTGCTCTACCATCTTAGTAATAATAGTTTGCAAAAGGTTTATGAAATAGAAAACACAATTAGTCTTTTTTTTAATATCAACTATTGCCCTCTCCTCTCAACCAAAACTAAACATTATCCTTAATGTCCTAATGTAGAAAGATAGAGTATAGAAAACATCACTTGAAACACCAAACACTAACAACCTAGAAACACTCTTAAACATATATAAAAAATAACAAAACATAAAATAATATACTATTAAGAAAATAAAAAGACACATGGATTCACAAACGAAGAATCAAATCCAATCTAAGCTTTTTACGGCTTTCCTTAGCTGACCAATTTATGTGACTCATGGAGGGATCAATTACAAGAGTGAAAGATTGTTGTTGGTCAATCAATTGCTCAGTAGTAGCAACAAAGATTATGATTTGTCGTACTAAAGATGTTAGAAATTCTTATTCCATAGTATGATCAAGAAAATACAAGAAGTTATCATAAGAACCATTAACATTTAACAAACATACTAATAGGGAGTATAAATATAAGGAGGAGAGAGAAGGTAACCCTAGCTTTTCTTAAAGTTGTTTGCAGTTGTATGTCCAACTGCATGTTAATCT
>NW_011501465.1:16667-23147 GCF_000495115.2 Populus euphratica | reverse complement strand
GAAGGAAGAGAACCAGCAGGAGAGGAGGAAGAACACTACCAAACCTTCCTTAAACCTAGCTAAATTTGTAAGGTAGGGGTAATGAAACTTCCTTCCTCTTCTCTTTAAGATCCAAAACCAGAAATGAAGAAGAAAAACCCTAAGAAAATTGACCTAAAACCTAAGCTAGCTGTGAAGAAAACAGAAATTAACTAAGAGGACAAGGAAAACAGAAACGAAATGAGGCCAATTTCAAAACATCTAACAAAGAAAAATGAATAAAATAGAAACAACAAATCATAGTAGGGGGCCGACTTTAACTATGGGGTTGGCTGGCATGCAATGCGTGTGTTTTGCTGGGATTGGTTGAAGGATTATGTGCTGGAATGGATAGTTTCAATGTGTGTATTCTGCTGGAATGATTGAAAGATATGTGCTGTAATTAATGGTTTTCAATATGTGTGTTTTGCTAGGATTGGTTGAAGGATTATGTGCTGGAATGGATAGTTTCAATGTGTGTATTCTGCTGGAATGATTGAAAGATATATGTTGTAATTGATGGTTTCAATGTGTGTGTTCTGCAGCGAAATTTCAATTTGCTGCCAAAACTATATCGACTGCAGCGAATTAGTATTTGCTGCTGAAATTGAGTCTTTTGTAGCGAATTCTAATTCACTGCCAAAATGGGTGCTTTGCAGTGAAATTTAGATTAGTTGCCAAAAATATGTCGGCTAAAGCGAAATAACATTCGCTGCCGAAACCGAGTCTTCTGCAGCGAATCAGCATTCGCTGCAGAATTGTGTGTTCTGTAGCAAATTTGCATTCGCTGCTGAAACTGTGTCGACTGTAGTGAATTAGTATTCGCTGTCAAAATTGAGTCTTCTGCAGCGAATTAGAATTCGCTGCTGAATTGGGTGTTATGCAGTGAAATTTTGATTCGCTGTCAAAAATGTGTCGGCTGCAGTCGAATTAGCATCCCCTGCCGAAACCGAGTCTTTTGCAGCAATCAGCATTCGTTGCAAAATTGTTTGTTCTGCAGCAAAATTTTGATTTGCTGTCGAAACTTTGTCAGCTACAGTGAATAAGTATTCATTGCTGAAATTGAGTCTTCTGTAGTGAATTAGAATTCGCTGCCGAATTATGTGTTCTGCAGCGAATTAGCATTCGCTGCCGAAACTGTGTCGGCTGCAGCGAATTAGAATTCGTTGCCAAATTTTGTGTTCTATAGCGAAATTGTGATTCGCTGTCAAAACTGTGTCGGCTGTAGTGAATTAATATTTGCTGCCGAAATTGAGTTTTCTACAGCGAATTAGCATTTGTTGTTGAATTTTATGTTCTGTAGCGAAATTGCAATTCACTGTCGAAACTATGTCGGCTGCAGCAAATTGCTGCTGAAGTTGAGTTGTCTACAACAAATTAACATTTGCTGCCGAGTTTCACGTTCTACAACGAATTTGTGATTTGCCACCAAAGTTGAGTTGGTTATAGTAAAATTGTGATTCGTTGCCAAAACTGAGTTGTCCCCTACGAGTTAGCATCTGCTGCTGGAATAGTGGCGCCTATAACAAAATAGTTGTCGCTGCCGAAATAGTTCTTGCTGCTGAATTTGGCAGCTTGCAGCGAACCAGTTCTCGCTGACGATTTCTACAACAAGCTTCCTAGGCATAAATGATTTAAATGCTAGTAACAATTTCATGGTATGATGGTGTAAAATGTGGAACACTTGAATGTGAATATATGAACTTTTGAAATAAGTGTGGTGACAAATGCCTAAATAAATCTGGAGTCACGGTAGTGAATAATGAAAGTAATGAGCTAGTGCCAATAAAAGTCCAAACTAGACGGCATATGTGTATTAATTATCGTAAGTTGAACATGGTGACTAAAAAAGTCCATTTTTCACTTTCATTTTTAGACCAAGTGCTTAAAAAAGTAGTTAAAAGAGCTTCCTATTGTTTTCTTGATGGATACTTGGGTTACAACTAAATTGAGATTTCTTTAGAAGACCAAGAAAAAATCACTTTTGCTTGCCTTTTTGGTACCTATGCTTATAGAAGAATTCCCTTTGGCTTGTGTAATGCGCTTTTGGTTTGTGTAATGCACTAGCCACTTTTCAAAGGTGTATGATGAGTATCTTTAGTGACATGGTGGAAAATTTTTTGGAAGTTTTCATGGATGATTTTTCAGTTTATGGGGATTCTTATGAGTTATGTCTAATGCATTTAGAAAAAATTCTTGGAAGGTTTAAGGAGAGTAATCTTATACTCAATTAGGAGAAGTGTCATTTTATGATGACACATGACATTGTTTTAGGTCATATTGTTTCTTCAAAAGGGATAGAGATAGATAAATCAAAAGTTGAAGTCATTCAAAAGTTACCTACCCCTAGGAATGTGAAAGATGTGAGATTCTTTTTAATACACGCTGGTTTTTAGCACTTTTAGTACCATTGCCAAACCATTGTGTAACTTGTTGTCACAAGATGTCCCATTTGATTGGACATCAAAATGTCAAGAAGCTTTTGAAAAGCTTAAAGGGTTGTTGACAACTGCACCAATCATGCAAGCTCCTGATTGGTCTTTACCATTTGAAATGATGTGTGATGCTAGTGATTTTGCGGAAGGGGCTGTTTTAGAGCAAAGAAAAGATAAGAAGCCTTATATCATTTATTATGCTAGCAAGACTTTAAATGATACTTTATTGAATTATACTACAACTGAAAAAGAACTCTTAGTTGTGGTCATTGCATTAGACAAGTTTATGTCTTATTTGGTTGGATCTCTTGTTATTGTTTTCACTAATCATGCAGCATTGGAGTACTTGCTCACAAAACAAGATGCCAAGCCACATTTGATTCCATGGATCCTCTTACTCCAAGAGTTTAACCTTGAAGTTCAAGATAAAAAGGGAGTAGAGAATGTAGTGGCTGATCACTTGTCTTGTCTTTCAAGCGATGAGACCATAATTAATTAATCTCTAATAAATGAACTGTTTGCTAATGAAAATTTATTTTATGTAGGTATTATCTCCTATATTGTCTCTCCATGGTATGCTGATATAGCAAATTACCTAGCCACAAGTCAAATTCCTTCTCATTGGTCTAAACTTGACAAATAAAAATTCTTGCATAATGTGCGTACATTTTTTTAGGATGACCCTTACTTATTTAAATATTGCCCTGACCAAATTGTTAGGTGGTGCATCCCTCGTCATGAAATTCCAAGTGTCATTAATTTTTATCATATATTAGCTTGTGGTGGCATTTCTTTTCCAAGAAAACCATTGCCAAGATTTTGTAGTGTGGTTTTTGTTGGTCCACCATGTTTAAAGATGTTCATACCTTCTGTGTTGTATGTGACTGATGCTAACGACTAGGTAACTTCACTAGGCGTAACATGATGCCCATAACCCTATTCTTGTTTTGGAAATATTTGATTGTTAGAGGATTGATTTCATAGGATCTTTTTCAAGTTCATGTGGCTACCAATTCATCCTTGTAGCTGTTGATTATGTGTCTAAATGGGTGGAGGCCATTGCATCTCGAACCAATGACCATCGAGTTGTGGTCAAATTCTTGAAAGAAAATATTTTCTCTTATTTTGGCATGCCTCGGGCTATGATTAGTGATGGGGGAAAGCATTTCTATAACAAGCCCGCTAGGATGTTGATGAGAAAATATGGTGTAATTCACAAAGTCAGTACCCCCATCACCCACAGACTAGTGGCCAAGTTGAGTTGGCAAATAGGAAGATCAAAAATATTTTAGAGAAAATAGTTAATCCAAACCGTAAAGATTGGTCCTTATGACTAGTTGATGCTTTATAGGCATATCGCACTACTTACAAGACCTCTTTAAAAATTTCTTATAGGTTAGTTTCTGGAAAGCCTTGTCATCTCCCTATTGAGATAGAGCACTATGCATATTGGGCCATCCAGCAATTCAATAACATTGAAAATGAGGCTGGCAAAAATAGAAAGCTTTAATTGGATGAATTAGAGGAGCTGAGAAATGATGCATTTGAAAATGCAAAAATCTCAAAACATAAGATAAAAACTTTGCATGATAAACATATTCTTAAAAAATCCTTTCATGTTGGTCAAAAGGTTCTCTTGTATAATTCATGATTATATCTCTTTCCTAGGAAATTGAGGACAAAATAGATTGGTCCATTTGTGATTAAATCCATCTCCGAGCATGGTGCCTTTGAGGTAGAACATCCTAAGAATGGAAATGTTTTCAAAGTAAATGGTCATCAATTGAAACCTTATCTTGAAAACTTTATGGCTGAACTTAAGGCATTGGATCTTGAAGATCTAATACCATTGTAGTATTAAAAGTAATGAGTTTTTTTCTTTCCTTTCCTTTTATTTTTCCAACTCTTATATTTACTTGTTCATGCATTAGGGATAATGCATTATTTTAAGTTAGGGGCTATGAGGTTTTTTATTTGCAAAACTAAAAAATAAAATTAGTTTGATGTTTTCTTTTAGTTGTGATATACAGGTAAAAAAAGAAAAGAATCAAGCAAGATGTCAGCTCATGTTCAATTCAATTAGACATTCATCCTTGAAAAAAAGGGGAGTAACAATTTTCTAATCTTTGTTCTTTTCGTCTCTTTTTATTTTTTACATGAGGATAATGTAAAACATAATTTTAGATATTTAATTATGTTGAATGCTTGAGATGGTCATGCTCGTTTGAAAAAAAGAAATTGCATTTGTAGGTGAGTGAGACTTGTTTAGGATCAATATTATATTTTTAGATTCATTATTGTGTTGAACATTGCATGCTTTAATTTGGGATATATAAAATATCTTATGAAGCAAGATATAGCATAAGATATAGCATACTTTTTTTTAAGATTACTGAAGTACATCTTTCCTTGTAAAAGTTGTGTGAGTTGTGTGAATATGCATGAAAGATGAGTATGATGCTTTACTTGTGATTATCCCTTTTGATCTAGTCTTAAACAAGGTTTAAGTAAATAGAGTAATAATCATTACATAAATAAATAAATGTGTACAAAGTTCTATCTACTCCAATGTTTTGAGTTGCTCAGTAACTAGGGGTATTCATCACAAATATTTATATTTATGTGAAACAACAGCTTGAAATATAAGTATGCAAAAGCACTTTAAGTTTGTGACTTTGTGAGTAATTAGGTACATTCATCACAAATTTTTTTATTCACGTTAAAAAGAAAGTGACCATTTCCGTCAAAAGGGAAGTGACAACTTAAAGACAAAGAATAAATCATATCTTCAAAAACAAAGAAAGAAAAAAGAAAGAAAAAAAATATATAGATATTTCTCTAGTTTGCTACCTTGTTTGTGTTGGTGAGAAGGGAAGATTACAAGTTGAGTTCTTGTGTGAATCAATTATGTTGGTTGCACGATAAATATGACTGAATTTGGAAATTTTGTATGGATGTTTGATTTAGAGAATGTGAGTATGCTTATTTTTCTTTATTTTCTATTGTGTACACTAAGTTAAAGATACCAATGTTTGCATGATAGGTCCTTCAAGTGTGATGAATTGAGCCTAATTATGATTGTTATTATTCTTTTTATTTCAAAGGTTTTATCTTTTGTTTTGCTTGAGGACTAGCAAAATCTAAGTTGGGGGGTGTGATTGTGCATCAAAAGTGTCATTAAGTCTCTTGTTTTACATATGTATTTATTGTTTTTATTTGGTTGTTTTTATAATAATTGATGTGTTTTTTTAGTAATGAAGTTTGTTTTAATGTTTCGATAGGTTTTTAGAGCTTAAATGATTATTTTCAGAAAAATCAACGTCGGAATTCAGAACAAAGAATTGAAGAGACATTTAGTTGAAGATTGAAGCAAATCTTGGTTCAAATAAGTGCTCCAAATTTGTCCCAAAAATCAATTCTATTCCAATTCTAGAAAAGAATATCATATGATTTATTTCAAGCCCAAACTTGCCTTATGTTGTGTGCAAACTTCAACCATTAAACACTCAAGGTTTCAATGTCAATTTTAGCCCAAATAATAAGTACATTTGTATCCTTATATAATGCTTAAATTTAGACCCAAATCAGTCTCCAAATTAGCCTAGACACAATCCATGATCTTACATGTCCACACAATAAATAACAATGGATTTATTTCGGGTAATCCATTGATCCAAGAAGGCAAACACATGGATGGAAAGCTGGAGGGGACATTGTTATATTATTTTGGGTCAAAAAGAAGAAAAAGACAACTCATAAAGGAGGAAGAAAAACGTGCACCAAAGTGGTTTTCAAGCTAGCCTGATTTGATTTTTTAAAACACCTTTTGATTTTTTTCTCATAACTTTTGACTTAGGTGTCCAAATGAGCTTTTCTTTAATTATCTAAAAAGCTGACAGAAGTTCTTATAAATATGTATCTAATAGCCATCTCCAAAAAAGGTCTCTAGGAGGGTTGAAATTGTTGTCTAAAGTTAGGGTTGAAATTGTTGTCTAAAGTTAGTGTTGAAATTGTTGTCTAAAGTTAG
>NW_011501465.1:15596-16651 GCF_000495115.2 Populus euphratica | reverse complement strand
TTCTTCTTTGTAGATTTTAGTTCTTTAGTTTCTAAAACTTATTGTTTGAGTTTGCTTCAAGTTATTTCATGTTTATTAAAGTGTTCTTATATATAATCATGGTTGGCTAATCTCTTTTTTGGATCCAAATAAAAGATAATAGTGTTTGAGGTGAGTTTTTTAAGATATGAATGAATCTTAATGTTTATCTTCTCATTTTCTTCATGAATGTTTTATTATTACAAATAAATTTTAGAAATCATTTATATAATGTTATAATCTTGAATTTTTGTGCACAAACTTTTTTTTTGGTATAAAGATTGCTTGATTCAATGTTTTACTTAATATGAAAGTACTTGTTTATTCTTAAGCAATAATCAATTTCCATCTTTTTAAACTTCATTGTAATATCTTTCGATCTAATATCATCATCCTTGATATTGGGTTGAGTTATCTTATATATGTTGAAGGAATCACCAATACATCACCATTAAAATTGATATGGATGAAGGCTTACTTTTTCTTGTCATTTAAAATCTATTTATATGTTTTCATCTTTGAAAACAAAGCTATCAATTATTTTCAGCCAAGTTATTGTTAATTTAATTTCTCTTGAGTTTTTTTTGTTACCTAGCTTAATTTCTAGATCTAGCTCTCTATGGAATGACCTCGATCTTACTAAGTGAATTGCGATATCGCACACTCGTGCACTTGCGAGTTAAAATAAGTCGATCATAAAAAGTGGTCAAGCACTAAGAAGACTTTCTTTTTCACATTCAATTTTCTCTTCATAGTGCACAGATCTTTAAAAAATTTAGCATAAGAAGGAGTATGCTTAATAATATCCAGCAAAAGTATATAGATCCTTACCTATTTGAAAGTTTCAAAGATTTCAGAGTTGTGATTGACTTTTTTTTGTTTGGTCATGATATGAAGAAATGGAAATGATCGCAAGGAATCAGTCTTTTCTTTGCAATATTCATATTTAACCCCTTCCTTACTCTCAGAGATTGACTTATCATCATTCTCACAGGGTTCAAAAGTGAGTTTTTCAATAACCTTATCACTGCGAGGAA
>NW_011501465.1:14400-15414 GCF_000495115.2 Populus euphratica | reverse complement strand
TTGTTGTGAAGTTTGTGCATTGTTGTTCTCACTCTTCCAATTGAAATTTGGGTGATTTCTCCAACCAGGGTTGTATGTTTGCGAGTATGGGTTATGATTGGGCATTTAGAAACTGTTTAAAACATGCGCTTGTTCATGGAGGCATTCCCTAAAAGAAGGCAAAGTTGGACAATCATTGGCTGAATGTTCATTGGTTTCATAGATTTGACACACAATATCTTAAACAGATTTTAATTGACTACTCTATTTTATTTCTAATGCTTCAACTTTTCTAGCTAAAGAAGCAAACTTGGCTTGGAGGTTATGATTTTCTTAAGGTTGTACATACCTCTACTAGATGGATGAAGTTAGGTTTTACTTGGTGCCTCATAAGTGCCTGTAGTGTCCCTATTTGGTGTATTTTCAGCTAGTAAATCTAGGTACTCCATTACTTCATTAGGGTCATTATCTTTAAAAGTTCCATTGCACATCAATTTAACCATTTGCCTATCTCTAGGTGTTAACCCTTCATAAAAATGTGAAATCAATCTCCATGTTTCAAAACCATGAGAGGGCAAGTATCTAAGCAAGTCTCAATACCTATCCCAACATTGGTAAAATGTTTCTCCTGGTTTTTGAGTGAAAGTAGTGATTTGTCTCTTGAAAGAGTTTGTTCTATGAGATGGGAAAAACTTCTTTAAAAACTGTTGTTGCATTTCATTCCAAGCACAAATGGATCCTGGTCTCAAATTTTGTAACTATGTTTTAGTTTTATCTTTTAATGAAAAAGGAAAAAGCTTTAATATGATGGTGATCATGCTACAATTTGAGTCATTATAGGTGTTACAGACCTTTTTAAATTCCTTTAAAAGCAAGTATAGATTTCCTAAATTTAAGCTGTGAAAAGGAGGTAAAAGTTGAATAATGTCTGGTTTAAAATTAAAATGAGATGCATTAGGGGGGAAAACTATGCATGATGATGCACCTGTTCTTATAGGATTCATGTATTTCTAAGTGTTCTAACATGGTTATTCT
>NW_011501465.1:14006-14390 GCF_000495115.2 Populus euphratica | reverse complement strand
TTATCTTCTTCGGCCATATTTTCTGAAAATGATGAGGATACCCTACAAACTCTACCACTTAATATACGTGACCAAACTCTCATGCTTATGTAGGAATAGAATAAAAGGAAAAAGAAAAAAAACAAAATAAAATAAATAAAGTTAGATACAAGAAAAGTGAAAAGAGAAAATAAAATAAGATAAATATTATATTTTGTACAAGAATTTGCTTCTTTGGCAACGATGCCAAAAACTTGACACGACCAAAAGATTGATGTCTTCTCCCAAGTGCAGGAGTGTCGAAGTAATAAATAACCCGGCAAGACCGGGGTCGAACCACAGGGAGGTTAATTGTACAAATTATAAATAACAATAATACAACAACAATAACAATAACAATAACAA
>NW_011501465.1:7270-13980 GCF_000495115.2 Populus euphratica | reverse complement strand
ATATTAATGAAAGCAAAGCATAAACATTACAAAAAATACAAAGAGAGAAAGCAAGAGCATGATATTGATTTGAAAACTAAGATATCTAGATGTATGGAAAATTCCTCATTTTATAAGCCAAAATTTCAAATTATTGATTTGATGAATAATTGTTGAGTAGGTGGCCACATCTTGACGTACTAACAATCCTTATCTTCTTATCTGAAGAAAACATCATTGATAGCGTTAGAATTTGAATCAACCTTACTCATGAAAGTTTTAGGAAATTGTCTCAACTTTCTAGAAAAAAGGAAATTGAGGTTATTTGGACTTCTAGCACTCGAGATATGGGCTAAACACTGAACAATATCTGGGTTGTATAACAAATTCAAACTTCTATATTTTTGGTAATATTTGAACTTTCAAACAGTAGAATTGAGTCTTGCTTTTCTATGAAAGTTTAAGGCCTATATCTTAGCTTTTCTAGATATATAAAGCAAACCTAAATCCAAGTTCTACAGCCCCTGTTATGATCCAATTACTGAACAATGTTCCAATTTGGACCAAACTAGCGCCTATTTTATAAACTTCACCCTTTCTTTGTCCTTTCAATTTCAGTACTTTAACTCATTAATCAATCCTTTTATTTATGTGATAAGTGTGCATTTATGATGAACATTTACTATAAATTAAAGGTATCTTATGATATCAGACTTGTTATTATAAAACATGCTTTAGTTAAGGAGTTATTGATACTTCAAGTGTAAAATATTGATATAAACCTTGATAAAAATACACTTTTAAGTACTAATCACCGGTTTATTTATTACTTCGACACTCTTACTCTTAGAAGAAGATATCAATCTTTAGGTCATGTATATACAATCATCCTAGATCTCATCTCACATCAATGATTCTCATCATTTCACTTCAGCATTTATAGTTATATTTACTATTAATTATGCAAACTAAGGAAAAACAAAATTTAAATCATAAACATCCAAGAAATAAAAACATTATATTAATAATTTTGTTTGTTTATATCCATGTATAAATAATAGTCTAAAAGTCATTAAAATATAATTAAATAAAATTACAATCCATCTCAAAATAGTATATCTTAATTAGAGTTTATAATAATAAAACAGGATAAGCAAAAGACTTCTCTTAGCATAATTGAGAAGACCCTAAAACATGAATATAATTATTATAAAAAAAATGCAACAATGATAGTAGTGTTTAATATTTTAAATTGTTTGTTATACATTCTTATTTTATTTTTATTTATTAAATACAATCATATTATTATATATTTTTTGACATCTAGTTTACTTTATTTTCCCTAATTCCCTTTTGTTTTCTCCATACTGATGCTAGTAATCCTATTAGCATCATTAGTCACCATTATCCAGGATCGACTTATTAGAGCTAGAAATTTATATTGGTATCAATAAGTCCTATTGATATCATTATTTATCCTAATCTAAAATAACTAATCAATCCCTCTATAGGTATTTTAAATCTATTATCTGAAAATGTCATTGTCAGAAAAATCTACTGACATTATTAGCTTCCCTTTAGGAATATCAAACAAGTTTAATGGAAATAACAATATTAATATAATCCATTGATATTATTAACTATCTAAATACTTGGGATAACTAATCAAGTTCTTTTGAATGCCTCAATTGTGTCTCTTCTTAATGTTGATATCAAGAGTTCTTTGATATTATTAGCCTCCCTTCAGGAGTAGCTTCAAGAGTTCTTTGATATTATTAGCCTCCCATCAGAATCATTTATTTATTTCATGTACTCCCTTTCTTTTTTTCTTTTTGTATATCATTCATTTATTTACTTACTCATATAATAATATCAAAATAAATGAATAAATTTCACAATAACAACATTAATATAATGTAACAAGGTTATAAGTATTGAGCTCTTACATACTATGTTAGAAGCTCCTTTTCCAGCTCAAGTTAATGGTACAGTTGTGAAGGTATCTCTCACGAATCAATTTTCTCATTATTTAGTACATCCCTTTAACAAACTCAATAATATTAATAACAAAATCATTATTATGTTTACCTTTCTATTCTCAATGTTCCATTTTGATTTCTAACAAAAGTAGTCGTATTCTACATAAAACTTCATGATTTAAATTTCTTACCAAAAATCTAAATGATTAACCACACAACCATTTCATCATACTTTTATTTCTATCTTCCCTTCTTTATTTATATTCTTATTATATAATATATCATATCTTGAAAACATCTTCATACTAACTTAAAACTTGATTAATTTAATTCTCCTTTCTTTCATCATTGTTGGTAACCCAAAAAAAAAATATGAACTTATTGATTTCTATAATTTTTTTAATTTAGGAACTATTTTTCTTATTCTATTATCTAACAATTTCTTCAATTACACTAAACTCTTAATTTATTAAACTCATCATCATTAAGTGAAATAGCATCAAATGCTAAAAAATCATTATTCACAACACAATTTATAAAAACTATAAAGAAAAATTACTATTCATTACTCTATATATGGTCGGGCACTTAGGGTCTTAATAATCTCCTAATTTCTTTATCTATTCATCATAAATTTATTCATTCCTCATCCTATAATGATCCTAAAAACACAAACTCAAGATAATTTACTTTTTCTTTGTACTGTTGTCGACCTTTGAAAGAAATAAAAGAGAGATGGAAAGTTTTCAAAGTTTAAAGTTTTTCCCCACAATTCCTATAATTCATTATTTTGTTATTTTCCAAATTTTCATCTAACATTTAATACTCCTTTTTACTTAACTGAGTCCAATTTTCCTTTTCTTATTTTTTTTTAAACAATCCCTCTAATTATTATTTATTTTCCTTATAATAAAATCCTTATGATGTCTTAGTTATCCAAATTTGTTTTATAAAAGTTCTTTCAAGGCTTACAAGTTCTATCCTTTAATATTTGATTATTTGAGAATTTGATTTTATAGGTTTTTTAGATAGAGTACTTTTGGTCTAATAACTCGATCAAGGGTTTAAAAAATTAATGCGGTTTGAAAATATTTTTTTTAATTGGGCTTTGTGATTTTTTTGGTTTCTTTTCCATCGGGTTATCCTGATCTCATGACTTGGATTGCAAGTTAACCTAGGTTGACTTGGTCATTGTAATGCTAATACTTGTAAATCTCGTCAAGCATTCATGATTATAACTTATGTTAACAACAAATCAAGTTCCTTTCATAGCTCAGGTGTCGGTTATACCATACATTATGGGCTATGAAAGTGCCAAGCATTTGTTGTACCAAGTGTTATACAACATAAATCAAGATTAGTCATTTAACAAGCAAAGTATTAAAGAGTGAACAAGATAGCAAATATAAAACATGTTAGTATCAAACATTAAAGTCCATATTAAGTTTACATTATACTTATTCTTACACCATTAGTGTAACCTTTTCACCTTGACATAATTAACTTAGCTAGACATAATGAAAGAAAGCAAAATAGATAAACAAAATAAGAACATAAAAGTTAACTAAGTAAAGGAAAGGAAATGAAAGGCATAAACTTAATATTAATGAAAACAAAGCATAAAAAATACAAAGAGAGAAAGGAAGAGCATGATCTTGATCTGAACACCAAGATGCCTAAATGCATGGCAAATGCCTCCTTTTATAGGCCAAAAATGGGAACTATTGATTTGATGACTAATTGATAAGTGGGTGACCAACTTTTGACTTGGTGACAATCCTTATCTTCTCTTGTCTGCCCAAAACGTCATTGATAACGTCAAAATTGGAGCCAGTTGCAAACATGAAAGTTGTAGGCAATTGTCTCAGCTTTCTTGTGTAAAAACTTCAGCTCATTTGGACTTCTAGAACTCCAGATATGGCCAAAATACCGAACAGTGCTCGGGCTGGAAGACAGATTCGGGCTTCTTTGTTGTTGCTACAATTTGGACTTGATAATGGCCTTTTTAGATCTTGGGCTCCATATGAAAGTTGTAGGCCTATGTCTTACCTTTCCATCCATATAAATTGGACCTAAATCTGAGATCTGTAGCTCTAGATATGACCCAATTACCGAACAGTGTTCCGGTTTGGATTTTACCGACATCTCTTTTCTAATTTTGGCCATCTCTTTATCCTTGCAATTTAAGTTCTTAAAGTCATCAGTCAATCCTTTCATTTATGTGATAGGCCTGCATTTAAAATGAACATTTACCACAAATTAAAGGTATCTTATATTATTAGATATATTATTATAAAACATGCTTTAGTTAAGAAGTTATTGATACTTCAAGTGCAAAATAATAATATAAAACCTTAATAAAAATACAATTTTAAGTATCAATCACTAGGTTACATGTTTCTCTTTTGAAAAAAAAGTTTTTTCTTTTTTTCATGTTATAATGATCATTATTTTTATCTGGTCCATTTTTTGTCATTGCCTTTTTTCTATATCATCTAATTAAAAATAAAATAAACTTATTTGACCAATCATGTCATGTCTGGAGTTACATATTTTTCTTTATGATCTGAGTCATAATTTTTATTTCTTCTTTAAAACACACCTGCGACATTTGAACATTATTTTTTTATGTTAAAAAAATTAATTCAGCCTTACAATGTAGCGTGGGTCCACATTTAGTAAATGAACCTATTTAGACAAAAAAAAACCCAGGTTTATTGATAGGCTCAACTTGAACCCATAGTTATAAGATCCAATCGAATATTTAAACTGGTCCAAGTAATAGGGTGGTTGGGTCAACCCATAGATGGGCAAAGTAACCTACCATTGACAGGTTAACCTATTTTTTTCCCTATCAAAACAACATTTTTTTTTTGTAAAAATAAAAGTTCAAAAATAAAACCCAAGCCAAAATCCAAGTCAGTAGTTCACCACGTTGACTTGTTGGGCCAACCTAATTTTTATAACTATTCTCGAGCCGGACTAGTCAAACTTTAACTAGCATAAACCCGACCTGCCCATATATAATTTAGTTAAAATCCTATATCTATGTTTCATTTGGCAACCAATTTCTTCTTTGCATTTCCTCTCTATGTTCTTTTATTCATTCACTAAGGTCATTTATTTAAGGAGCCAATTAAGTATTTCTATAGATACAAAGAAAAAAACTAAAATGAAACAATCAATTATTGTAGTTTTAAACTCATATTTAATATGGATTGTATTAGTAAAATTACTATTTTCCCTTTCTTATAAAAAACATTTGACCCATCTATAGAAAAGACTTTTCATATTTTTTGCATAATGTAATTACTAACTTACCTTACAAGCAAAAAATATTGAATTGATGTCTAGGGGTTGTTTAGATTTTTTATTTTTTTAAAACATAATGAAATGATTATATTGCTTTTAAAATAAAAACAAAAAAATTTTAAATGTTGTTTAAGGGCCTTTTCATCTTTCCATCCTTGTTTTTATTTTATTTTTATAATTATCAAGTTGAATGGATGCTTTCATAATGGAATAAATATAACTTGTTCATGACAGGTATCGGTGTGTAGGTTGAAGCTATGCCATTCAGGCAGCACATGCGGATATATATATATATGTGTGTGTGTGTGTGTGTGTGTGTGTGTGTCCATCACAATACTGATTACTCCCACAATAATATTCAGGGTTTATCATATCAGGATTTATCTCTTAGTATAGTGCAATACTTATGTGATTTCACAATATAATATTCTCATATAAGAGAATACCAAATATATACATTCATAATATCATGTTTACACAGATGACATTCACATTCATGTTCCATCACAATTATCGATACAAGTCATTTCAAAAGTATTGAATGGCAACTACACAATTAGTACAATTGTTCCCTATATAATATATAACACCTAAAACATGTGAATATATAGTTCTTCTCAAAATTTATGAGTTGTAGAACAGATTTCCTCATGCACCTTATTGATCTGATGTCTCTATTATAACACAAGTTAATTTCAAGCATTATGAATAATTTAAAACATAGCAATAGATAACTAAAGGAGTATTAATGTTATTTTTCATTCATGACATAAAAAAATATAATTCTTTCATTTCTCTTTGCATAAGTAATACTGCTCTCATGATTTCTTGTATTACCGAGGCTAATTACAATATTCAAACTCAGTCGTCAATCTCTGATGCCATTAATCGAAACTAGTTCTTGAACTCAACCCTGTCATCACTTTAGGATACCCTTAGCCAAAGATAATTGAGATGTTCATCTAGGTCATATTTCTAGCATTCAATATATCACACAAATAAATCCTTTGCAATACTTATACAAGCATTCTATAATAGTTTAACATACACTATATCACAATAATAGATTCTTTATAATACTCATACAAGCATTCCATAACATTTTAACATACATTATATCACAATAGTAGATACTTCGTAATACTCATGCAAACATTTCATAATAGTTTAACATTCACTATTGTTTAATACTTAAAAGTATATTTTTATCAAGATTTTATATCATCATTTTGCACTTGAAGTATCAATAACTCCTTAACTAAAGCATGTTTTATAATAACATATCTAATAATATAAGATACCTTTAATTTATGATAAATATTTATTTTAAATACTGGCCTATCACATAAATGAAAGGATTAATTGGTGAGTTTAAGAACTGAAATTGAAAGGACAAAGAGATGGCCAAACTTAGAAAAGAGATGCTGGTGCAGTCCAAAC
>NW_011501465.1:3533-6641 GCF_000495115.2 Populus euphratica | reverse complement strand
CATCTCAAAGTTCTCATCATCTTCTTCTTCTTCTCCTTCTTTTTCTTTATTATTATTATTGTTGTTGTTATTGTTTTTATTATTATTATTGGTATTACTACTAATATTACTATTATTATTATTATTGTTTTTATTATTGTTGTTGTTGTTGTTATTGTTGTTGTTATTATTATTATTGTTATGATTGTTGTATTATTGTCATCTATAATTTATACAATTAACCTCCTTGTGGTTCGACCTCGGTCTTCTCAAGTTATTTATTATTTCAACACTCCTGTACTTGGGAGAAAACATCAATCTTTTAGTCGTGTCAACTATATCATAATAGTAGAGCCTTCAATTCGTTATTTATTATTTATGTGATAGGCTTGTATTTAAGATGAACATTTATTATAAATTAATGATATCTTATAGTGTTAGACATGATATCATTAAAGATGCTCTAGTTAAGGAGTTATTGATATTTTAAGTACAAAATGATGATATAAAACCTTGATAAAATTATATTTTTGAGTACTAAACAATTGGATTCGGTTTCCTCCCTAAGAAGGGGTGTGTGCACTACAGCAATGACTGTTGTAGGTCCTGGAAAAGGTCTAGGTTCCTTCCCTCTTAACTCTTTTCTCTCTAAGCTCCCTAGGAGGTTTGAATACAGCTGAGGTTTTATCAAGTTTTCTTTGGGAATGAGGAAGAGTAATAAGAGCATGCAACTCCTACAACTGGTTTTTTAGAAGAGAAAAGGTCACATTCTCTCTCTCCCTTGCATTTATACTCCCTTTTTAATGAGGTGGGGGTGTTTAAGTATGGGTCAAGGCTATCCGTATCCCTCTTTTGGGTTATTTTGGACCTAGTTTCTATTTAAATTCTTTGCTAGGATAGGTTGGGCCCCCTCTTCTAGGTTTTCTCTGGGTTGGTTAGTTTGTCCCTCTAAATTTTTTATTAGCATAGACTAGCCTTTTTGCTTAAATTTTTATTGAGCTTTACATATGTGGTGGTTTGATGGCCAAATGATAGCTTTCATGGTAGCATTTGAATAGTCTCAACAATCTATACATTCTTGTGTTACGTGTGTGGCGAAAGGACATCTAGTTTGGTGCCAACGAACCTCTCATTTTCCTTTTATTTTCTCTCTTCTCCTCAATTTTCACACCTAAAATCCAAATTTTCAAACCAGCAATTCAATTTTTTTCTTCAGATTTAGTCCATATTTATTTGATCACGGTTTGTTTTATTTAAAATAATTTATAGAATTGAATTTTAATTTTAATTTCATCATTCTTTAACTTTTTTATCTATTAAATTTGGTCATCATTTTTTATTATTGTTTGTTTTATATTGAATAATTTTTTATTAAATTTATTTTTTAATTTCATCCCTTAATATTTTATTTTATATCAAATTTTGTCCTTGTTATTTTGATTTCTATTTGTATTACTTTGAAAAAAAATAGATTTAAATAATTTTTTTATTTTATCTTTCAACATTAAATTTGTTGAGAAAAAAGTTTCTTAGTTGAACTTAAGTCTAAGATTTCATAGGTCGCAAGTTTTGAAGATTAATCAAGATTTAAGAAATTTACCCGGCATTACTTTTTTTCCCTTTTTTTAATCTCATGTTTTTCAATTTTATGATTTAATATTTAGTTAAAGTTTAGTCCATGTTACTTCTTTTTTTTGCTTTTCTAAAGGATTTCTTACTAATTTTGAAAATAACTTGGGTTATCTCGAGTCATTTTTGTTGTCGCTCTTTGTTAGATGACATGACTAAAAGATTGATGTCTTCTCCCAAGTGCAGGAGTGTCGAAGTAATAAATAACCCGGCAAGACCGGAGTCGAACCACATGGAGGTTAATTGTACAAATTATAAACAACAATAATAGCAATAACAACAATAACTATAATAATAATAATAATAATACTAGTAATAATAAAGAAAGAGAAGAAGAAGAAGATGATGATGATGAGAACTTAGAGATGAAATATTAATGTAAGGATTAAACAATAATAATAACAAATGTCAAGGTTAGAGGTTCCACTAATGGTATATCAAACAAGTATAGTATAAACTCTTATTATTGAATTGGAAACCACACACAAAGGAGGTTCCAATCAGATTATATATTGTTAACATGATTACATTAG
Organism: Populus euphratica; assembly: GCF_000495115.2. Lineage (NCBI taxonomy): Eukaryota > Viridiplantae > Streptophyta > Magnoliopsida > Malpighiales > Salicaceae > Populus > Populus euphratica. Next base: position 4,500 of record NW_011501465.1, on the reverse strand, counting down.
TCATCTTATTCAATTAATGCTAATACTTGTAAATCTCGTCAAGCATTCATGATTATAACTTATGTTAACAACAAATCAAGTTCCTTTCATAGCTCAGGTGTCGGTTATACCATACATTATGGGCTATGAAAGTGCCAAGCATTTGTTGTACCAAGTGTTATACAACATAAATCAAGATTAATCATTTAACAAGCAAAGTATTAAAGAGTGAACAAGATAACAAATATAAAACATGTTAGTATCAAACATTAAAGTCCATATTAAGTTTACACTATACTTATTCTTACACCATTAGTGTAACCTTTTCACCTTGACATAACTAACTTAGCTAGACATAATGAAAGAAAGCAAAATAGATAAACAAAATAAGAACATAAAAGTTAACTAAGTAAAGGAAAGGAAATGAAAGGCATAAACTTAATATTAATGAAAACAAAGCATAAAAAATACAAAGAGAGAAAGGAAGAGAATGATCTTGATCTGGAAACCAAGATGCCTAAATGCATGGCAAATGCCTCCTTTTATAGGCCAAAATTGAGAACTATTGATTTGATGACTAATTGATAAGTGGGTGGCCAACTTTTGACTTGGTGACAATCCTTATCTTCTCTTGTCTGCCCAAAACGTCATTGATAACGTCAAAACTGGAGCCAGGTGCAAACATGAAAGTTGTAGGCAATTGTCTCAGCTTTGAGACTTGCTTAATACTTGCCCTCATCATGGTTTTGAAACATGAAGATTGGTTTCATATTTTTATGAAGGGTTAACACATAAAGATAGACAAATGATGGAATTGATGTGTAATAGAACTTTTGAAAATAAAGACCCTGATGAAGCAATGGATTACCTAGACTTGCTAGCTGAAAATACTCAAAATTAGGACACTATAAGTGCTTATAAGGTACCAGGTAAGACTCAACCCCATACATCTAGTGGAGGTATGTACAACCTTAGGGAAGATCATGAC
>NW_011501465.1:2126-3155 GCF_000495115.2 Populus euphratica | reverse complement strand
AATCTTGAGGAAACATTGCATGCATTCATTGAAAAGTAAGAGACAATTAAAACTCGATGGGAGATTTAAAAGATGCTCTTGCAAAATTCACATCTACTCTTAGTTTTCAAGAGAAACATAAGTTTTCATCTTAACCATAGCAAAATCCTAAGGGGTAATACAATGCAAATGCAAGCAGTTACAGAAGTCATCATATAGATCAAGTCAAATCAGTCATCACTCTTTGTAGTGGTAAGGTTATTGAAAAGCCCACTCTTAAACCTTGTGAGAAAGATGATGAGTTAATCTATAAGGGTATGGAAGGGGTTGAAGCTGAACATGGCAAAGAAAAGACTGATTCCTCGCCGGAACTTCCATTTCCTCAAGCCATGACCAAACAAAAGAAAGTCAATTACAACTCTAAAATCTTTAAAACTTTCAAACAGGTAGGTTCAATATACCTTTGTTAGATGTTATTAAACAGGTACCTTCTTATGCTAAATTTTTGAAAGATCTGTGCATTGTGAAGAGAAACCTGAATGTGAAAAAGAAAGTCTTTTTAGCTGAACAAGTAAGTGTCATTCTTTAAAACAATAATGCTTTGAAATATAAAGACCCTAATTCTCCTACAATTTCATGATTTATTGGAGAACATAAAATTAAAAGAGCTTTACTTGATCTTGGAGCTAGTATGAATTTACTTCCATATTCAGTCTTTCAAAGTCTCAATCTAGGTGAGTTAAAACCAACTTCTGTAACTCTGTTGCTTACTGATAGATCTACAAAAGTGTTTAAAGGAATAGTTGAAGATATGTTAGTATAAGTTGATAAATTCATTTATCCTGTGGATTTTATTGTCTAAGATACACAAATTATTAAAGCATGTAATTTAATTACTATTATTTTAGGACGTCCATTTCTTGCAACTTCTAACGCATTGATTAATTGAAGGAATGGACTGATGAAGCTATCCTTTAGAAACATGACATTAGAGATGAATATTTTCAACATTTGCAAGCAACCTGGAGATGATAATGATTTACAAGAAGT